>NW_027269089.1:0-26501 GCF_963676685.1 Mytilus edulis
GTGTCCAATATTGAATTTGTTAGAAAATGTTGTGTTATCACCTGTCAGCTCACCTGGCATAAAAGGTCATATGAGCTTGGCTGATGTTCAACATTTCTTTTATTTCAGGAGCTTTAAAGATTAGTTGTGACTGTTCATCTGTCCGTCCAAATACATTTTCAATATATCACATTATGCTGTCAATCACTAATCTTGTTGGTAGTAATGGTCTGATTATTCACAAAAGTGTCAAATTATCCAGTCATTGGTGTAAAAGATATCATTATGCTACCTTAACTTTTCTTTCCTCAAATAACCAGAAAAAAACAAATTGGCAACAAATATAAATGAAGAATCATGATTTCTCAAATTTCCACTAAACAGCTCATCTGGCATTAATGTCATGAAAGATTGTGACCTAACTTGGTGTCTGTGGTAATCCATTACTTCTCCGATTCAGATTTACCAAAAAACTATTATAAGAAAATAAAAATAAAGATTCAAGATTTCTCCAAATTTCCACTTAACATGTCCTCATTTAGTAGGACTCTATCATGTGTGTCCCCACTTGATGGTACTTGGACAATCATATGTGTGTCCAATATTGAATTTGTTAGAAAATGTTGTGTTATCACCTGTCAGCTCACCTGGCATAAAAGGTCATATGAGCTTGGCTGATGTTCAACATTTCTTTTATTTCAGGAGCTTTAAAGATTAGTTATGTCTGTTCATCTGTCCGTCCAAATACATTTTCTATGTATCACATTATGCTGATAATCACTAATCTTGTTGGTAGTGATGGTGTGATGATTCACAAAGTGTCAAATTATCCAGTCATTGGTGGAAAAGATATCATTATGCTATCTTAACTTTTCTTTCTTCAAATAACCAGAAAAAACAAATTGTCCACAAATATAAATGAAGAATCATGATTTCTCAAAATTTCCACTAAACAGCTCATCTGGCATTAATGTCATGCAAGCTTGTGACTCAACTTGGTGTCTGTGTTAATCCACTACTTCTCCGATCAGAATTACTAAAAAAAACTATATAAGAAAATAAAAATAAAGATTCAAGATTTCTCCAAATTTCCACTAAACATGTCCTCATTTAGTAGGACTCTATCATATGTGTGTCCCCACTTGATAGTACTTGGACAATCATATGTGTGTCCCATATTGAATTTGTTAGAAAATGTTGTATTATCACCTTTCAGCTCACCTGGCATAAGAGGTCATATGAGCTTGGCTGATGTTCAACATTTCTTTTATTTCAGGAGCTTTAAAGATTAGTTGTGACTGTTCATCTGTCCGTCCAAATACATTTTCGATATATCACATTATGCTGTCAATCACTAATCTTCTTGGTAGTGATGGTCTGATTATTCACAAAAGTGTCAAATTATCCAGTCATTGGTGGAAAAGATATCATTATGCTACCTAAACTTCTCTTTCCTCAAATAACCAGAAAAAATCAAATTGTCAACAAATATAAATGAAGAATCATGATTTCTCAAAATTTCCACTAAACAGCTCATCTGGCATTAATGTCATGAAAGATTGTAACTCAACTTGGTGTCTGTGGTAATCCATTACTTCTCCGATTCAGAATTACCAAAAAACTATTATAAGAAAATAAAAATAAAGATTCAAGATTTCTCCAAATTTCCACTAAACATGTCCTCATTTAGTAGGACTCTATCATGTGTGTCCCCACTTGATGGTACTTGGACAATCATATGTGTGTACCGTATTGAATTTGTTAGAAAATGTTGTGTTATCACCTGTCAGCTCACCTGGCATAAAAGGTCATATGAGCTTGGCTGATGTTCAACATTTCTTTTATTTCAGGAGCTTTAAAGATTAGCTATGTCTGTTCATCTGTCCGTCCAAATACATTTTCTATATATCACATTATGCTGATCATCACTAATCTTGTTGGTAGTGATGGTGTGATGATTCACAAAAGTGTCAAATTATCCAGTCATTGGTGGAAAAGATATCATTATGCTACCTTAACTTTTTTTTTCCTCAAATAACCAGAAAAAACAATTTGTCAACACATATAAATGAAGAATCATGATTTCTCAAAATTTCCACTAAACAGCTCATCTGGCATTAATGTCATGCAAGCTTGTGACTCAACTTGGTGTCTGTGGTAATCCACTACTTCTCCGATCAGAATTGCTAAAAAAACTATTATAAGAAAGTAAAAATAAAGATTCAAGATTTCTCCAAATTTCCACTAAACATGTCCTCATTTAGTAGGACTCTATCATATGTGTGTCCCCACTTTATGGTACTTGGACAATCATATGTGTGTCCAATATTGAATTTGTTTGAAAATGTTTTATTATCACCTTTCAGCTCACCTGGCATAAAACGTCATATGAGCTTGGCTGATGTTCAACATTTCTTTTATTTCAGGAGCTTTAAAATTAGTTATGACTGTTCATCTGTTCGTCCAAATACATTTTCAATATATCACATTATGCTGTCAATCACTAATCTTGTTGGTAGTGATGGTCTGATTATTATGTGTTTACAAGGGATATGTATTTTGAATAACATTCCTATAACATAGGTTCTGTGTTTCACAAGCGATATGAACACTAGATAAAGTTCCTATAACACAGGTCCTCTGTTTCACCAGCGATATGAACCCTACATAACGTTCCTTTAACACAAGTTCTGTGTTTTACAAGGGATATAAACCCTATATAACATTCCTATAACACAGGTCCTGTGTTTTAAACGGGATATGAACCATAGATAACATTCCTATCACACAGGTTATGTGTTTTACAAGGGATATGAACCCTACATAACATTCCTATAACATAGGTCCAGAATATGAACCCTAGATAACATTCCTATCACACAGGTAATGTGTTTTACAAGGGATATGAACCCTACATAACATTCCTATAACACAGGTCCTTTGTTTGAAAAGGGATAAAACCCTAGATAACATGTCTATAACACACGTTATGTATTTTACAAAAGAAATGGACCATAGATAACATTCCTATAACCCAGGTCCTATGTTTTCCAAGGTTATGAACCCTAAATAACATTCTTATAACACAGGTCATGTGATTTACAAGGGATATGAGCCCTAGATAGCATTTTTAAACACAGGTCCTGTGAACCCTAGATAACATTCCTATAACACAGGTACCGGGTTTAACAAAAGATATGAACAATAGATAACATTCCTATAACACATGTCCTGTGTTGGACAAGGGATATGAACCCTAGATAACATTTCTATAACACAGGTTATGGGTTTTACAAGAGAAATGAACCATAGATATCATTCCTAATACCCAGGTGCTATGTTTAACAAGGGATATGAACACTAGATACTATTCCTATAACACATGTTCTCTGTTTTAAAAGAGATATGAACCCTAGATAACATTTTTATAACAAAGTTTCTGTGTTTTACAAGGGATATGTACCCTAGATAACATTCCTTTAACACATGTCCTGTGTTTTACAAGGGATATGTACCCTAGATAAGATTCCTATAAGATATGTCCTGTGTTTTACAAGAGATAAAACCCTATATAACATGTCTATGACACAGGTTAAGTCTTTTATAAGAGAAATGAACCGTAGATAACATTCCTAAAACCCAGGTCCTATATTTTACAAGGGATATGAACCCTAGATAATATTCCTATAACACAGGTCATGTCATGTACGAGGGATATGAACCCTAGTTAACATTCCTATAACACAGATCCTATGTTTTACAAGGGATATGAACCCTAGATAACATTCCTATAAAACATGTCCTGTGTTTGATAAGGGATATGCACCCTAGATAACTTTCCTATAGCACAGGTCCTTTGTTTTACAAGAGATATGAACTCTCGATAACATTCCTATAACACATGTCCAGTGTTTTACAAGAGAACTGAACATTTGATAACATTCCTAAAACACAGGTTCTTTGTTTTACAAGAGATATGAACCCTCGATAACATTCCTATAACACATATCCTGTGTTTTTCAAGATATGAACACTAAATAACATTCCTATAACATAGGTCAAGTGTTTTACAAGGGATTTGAACCCTACATAACATTCCTAAAACACAGGTCCTTTGTTTTACAAGGGAAATGAACCTTAGATAACATTCTTATAACACAGTTCATGTGATTTACAAGGGATATGAACAATAGATAACATTCTTATAACACAGTTCATGTGATTTACAAGGGATATGAACCCTATATAGCATTTCTAAACACAGGTCCTGTGTTTTACAAGAGATATGAACCCTAGATAACATTCCTATAACACAGGTTTGTGTTTAACAAGAGATATGAACCCTAGATAACATTCCTATAACACAGGTCCAGTGTTTTACAAGGGAGGTGAACCCTAGAAAACATTCCTATAACACATGTCATGTGTTTTACAAGGGATATGAACCTTAGATAACATTCCTTTAACATAGGTTCTGTGTTTCACAAGCGATATGAACCCTAGATAATGTTAGTATAACACAAGTCATGTGTTTTACAAGGGATATGAACCCTAGATAACAATCCTATAACACAGGTCCTGTGTTTTACAAGGGATATGAACCATAGAAAACACTCGTATAACATAGGTTCTTTCTTTCATAAGGGATATGAACCCTAGATAACATTCCTACAACATAGGTTATTTGTTTCATAAGGAATATGAACCCTAGATAACATTCCTATAACAGCGGTTCTTTGTTTCAAAAGGGATATGAACCATAGATAACATTCCTATAAGACAGGTCCTGTGTTTTACAAGGGATATGAACCATAGATAAGATTCCTATAATATATGTCCTGTGTTTTACAAGAGATCAAACCCTATATAACATGTCTATGACACATGTTAAGTCTTTTATAAGAAATGAACCATAGATAACATTCCTAAAACCCAGGTCCTATGTTTTACAAGGGATATGAACCCTGGATAATATTCCTATAACACAGGGCATGTCATGTACGAGCGATATGAACCCTAGATAACATTCATTTAACACAGATCCTGTGTTTTACAAGGGATATGAACCCTAAATAACATTCCTATAAAACATGTCCTGTGTTTGATAAGGGATATGCACCCTAGATAACTTTCCTATAGCACAGGTCCTTTGTTTTACAAGAGATATGAACCCTCGATAACATTCCTATAACACATGTCCAGTGTTTTACAAGAGAAATGAACATTTGGTAACATTCCTAAAACACAGGTTCTTTGTTTTACAAGAGATATGAACCCTCGATAACATTCCTATAACACATATCCTGTGTTTTTTAAGATATGAACACTAGATAACATTCCTATAACATAGGTCAAGTATTTTACAAGGGATTTGAACCCTACATAACATTCCTAAAACACAGGTCCTTTGTTTTACAAGGGAAATGAACCTTAGATAACATTCTTATAACACAATTCATGTGATTTACAAGGGATATGAACAATAGATAACATTCTTATAACACAGGTCATGTGATTTACAAGGGATATGAACCCTATATAGCATTTCTAAACACAGGTCCTGTGTTTTACAAGGGAGGTGAACCCTAGAAAACATTCCTATAACATATGTCATGTGTTTTACAAGGGATATGAACCTTAGATAACATTCCTTTAACATAGGTTCTGTGTTTCACAAGCGATATGAACCCTAGATAATGTTCCTATAACACAAGTCATGTGTTTTACAAGGGCTATGAACCCTAAAATAACAATCCTATAACACAGGTCCTGTGTTTTACAAGGGATATGAACCATAGAAAACACTCGTATAACATAGGTTCTTTCTTTCATAAGGAATATGAACCCTAGATAACATTCCTACAACACCGGATCTTTGTTTCACAAGGGATATGAACCCTAGATAACATTCCTATAACACAGGTCCTGTGTTTTACAAGGGATATGAACCATAGAAAACACTCCTATAACATAGGTTCTTTGTTTCATAAGAGAAATGAACCCTAGATAACATTCCTATAACACAGGTTCTTTGTTTCACAAGGGATATGAACCCTAGATAACATTCCTATAACACAGGTTCTTTGTTTCACAAGGGAAATGAACCTTATATAACATTCCTACAACACAGGTAATGTGTTTTACAAGAAATATGAACCCTAAATAACATTCTTATAACATAAGTCCCTATGTTTCACAAGGTATATGAGCCCTGAATAACATTCCTATAACACAGGTCCTATGTTTTACGAGGGATATGAACCCTAGATACCATTCCTAAAACACAGGTCCTTTGTTTTACAAGAGATATGAACCCTAGATAACATTCCTATAACTCAGGTCCTTTGTTTTACAAGGGATATGAACCCAAGAAACCATTCCTAAAACACAGGTTCTATGTTTTACAAGAGATATGAACCCTATATAACATTCCTATAACACGGGTCCTGTGTTTTACAAGGGATATGAACCTGAGATAACATTCCTATAACACAGGTCCTATGTTTGACAAGGGATATGAACCTCAGATAACATTCTTATAACACAGGTCATGTAATTTAAAATGGATATGAACCCTAGATAGCATTTATAAACACAGGTCCTGTGTTTTACAAGAGATATGAACCCTAGATAACATTCCTATAACACAGGTCCCGTGTTTAACAAACGAAATGAACCCTAGATAACATTCCTATAACCAAGGTCCTATGTTTTACAAGGGATATGAACCCTAAATAACATTCTTATCACACAGGTCAAGTTATGTACTAGGGATATGAACCCTAGATAACATTCTTATAACACAAGTCATGTGATTTAAAAGGAATATGAACCCTAGATAGCATTTCTAAACACAGGTCCTGTGTGTTACAAGAGATATGAACCGTAGATAACATTCCTATAACACAGGTCCCGTGTTTTACAAGGGATATGAACCCTAGATAACATTCTTATAACACAGGTCATGTGATGTACGACGGATTTGAACCCTAGATACCATTCCTATAACACAGGTCCTGTGTTCTACAAGGGAAATGAACCCTAGATAACATTCCTATAACACAGGTCCTGTGTTTTACAAGAGAAATGAGCCCTAGATAATATTGCTATAAGCAAGGTCCTATGTTTTGCAAGGGATATGAACCCTAGATAACATTCTAATAGCACAGGTCATGTGTTTTACAAGGGACATAAACCCTATATAGCATTTTTAAAACACAGTTCCTGTGTTTTGCAAGAGATATGAACCCTAGATAACATTCCTATAACCCGGGTCCTGTGTTTTACAAAGAAAATGAACCCTAGATAACATTCCTATAACACAGGTCCTGTGTTTTACAAGAGAACAGAACCCTAGATAATATTGCTATAACCAAGGTCATATGTTTTGCAAGGGAAATGAACCATTGATAACATTCTGATAGCACAGGTCATGTGATTTACAAGGGGTATGAACCCTATATAGCACTTCTAAACACATGTCCTGTGTTTTACAAGAGCTATGAACCCTAGATAACATTCCTATAACACAGGTCCCGTGTTTAAAAAACGATATGAACCCTAGATAGCATTTCTAAACACAGGTCCTGCATGTGTTTTACAAGGGATATGAACCCTAGATAACATTCCTATAACACAGGTCCTGTATTTTACAAGGGATATGAACCCTAGATACATTGTAACATTCCTATTACACAGGTCATGTGTTTGACAAGCGCTATGAATCCTAGACAACATTCCTATTATACAGATCGTGTGTTTCACAGACGATATGAACCCTAGATAACATTCCTTTAACACAGGTCATGTGTTTCACAGGCGATATGAAACCTAGATAACATTGATATAACAAAAGTTCTATGTTTTACAAGAGACATGAACCCCAGATAACATTCCTATAACACAGGTTCTATGTTTTACAAGAGATATAAACCTTAGACAACATTCCTATAACACGGGTCCTGTGTTTTACAAGGGATATGAACCCTAGATAACATTCCTATAACATAGGTTCTATGTTTTACAAGAGATATGAACCCTAGATAACATTCCTATAACACAGGTCATGTGTTTGAAAAGGCATATAAACCCAAGATAACATTCCTATAACACAGGTTTTGTGTTTAACAAGAGATATGAACCCTAGATAACATTCCTATAACACAGGTCCTATGTTTGACAAGGGATATAAACCCAATATAACAATCCTATAACACAGGTTCTGTGTTTAAAAAGGGATATGAACCCTGGATAACATTCCTATAACACAGGTCCCGTGTTTTACAAGCGATATGAACCCTAGATGACATTCCTATACAACAGATAATGTGTTTGACAACGGATATCAACCCTAGATAACGTTAATTTAACACAAGTTATGTGTTTAACAAGGGATATGAACCCTAGAAAACATCACTATAATAGAGTTCTTTTTTTCATAAGCCACATCAACCCTTGATAACATTCCTATAACACAGGTCCTGTGTTTAACAAGGGATATAAACCCTAGAAAACGTTCCTATAACACATGTCATGTGTTTCACAAGAGATATGAACCATAGATAACATTCGCATAACACAGGTCCAGTGTTTTACAAGGGATATGAACCCTAGAAAACATTCCTATAACACAGGTTTTTTTGTTTCATAAGGGATATGAACCCTAGATAACATTCCTATAACACATGTCATGTGTTTTACAAGGGATATGAACCTTAGATAATATTCCTAGAACATAGGTTCTGTGTTTCACAAGCGATATGAACCCTAGATAAAGTTCTTATAACACAAGTCCTGTGTCTTACAAGGGATATGAATCCTAGGAAACATTCATATAACACAGGTTCTTTGTTTCATAAGGGATGTGAACCCTATATAACATTCCTATAACACTGGTTCTTTGTTTTACAAAGTATATGAACCCTAGATAATTTTCCTATTACACATGTTCTTTGTTTCATAAGAGATATGAACCCTAAAAAATATTTCTATGAAACATGTTCTTTGTTTCACACGGCATATGAACCCTAGATAAAATTCCTACAACACAGGTAATGTTTTTTACAAGAAATATGAACCCTAAATAACATTTCTAAAACACAGGTCCTTTGTTTTACAAGAGATCTGAACCCTAGATAACATTCCTATAACACAGGTCCTTTGTTTTACAAGAGATAGAAACCCTAGATAACATTCCTATAACTTAGGTCATGTGTTTTACAAGAAATATGAACCCTAAATAACATTCCTAAAACACAGGTCCTTTGTTTTACAAGAGATATGAACCCTAGATAACATTCCTAAAACACAGGTAATGTGTTTTACAAGAGATATGAACCCTAGATAACATTTCTATAACACAGATCCTTTGGTTTACAAGAGATAAGAACCCTAGATAACATACCTGTCCTTTGTTTACAAGAGATATGAACACTAGATTACATTCCTATAACATAGGTAGTGTGTTTTACAAAAAATATGAACCCTAGATAACATTCCTATAACACAGGTCCTTTGTTTTACAAGAGATATGATCTCTGGATAACATTCCTATAACATAGGTAATGTGTTTTACAAGAGATATGAACCATAGATAACATTAGTATAACTCAGGTCCTTTGGTTTACAAGAGATATGAACCCTCGACAACATTCCTATAACACATGTCCTGTGTTTTACAAGAGATATGAACCCTAGATAACATTTCTATGACACAGGTCATTTGGTTTACAAGAGATATGAACCCTCGATAACATTCCTATAACACATGTCCTGTGTTTCACAAGAGATATGAACCCTAGATAACATGTCTATAAAACAGGTCCTATGTTTTACAAGAGATATGAACCCTAGATAACATTCCTATAACACAGGTTATGTGTTTTAAATGGAATATGAACTATAGATAACATTCCTATACCATTGGTCCCGTGTTTTACAAGCGATATGAACCCTAGATAACATTCCTATAACACAGGTCCTTTGGTTTACAAGAGATATGAACCCTCAATAACATTCCTATTACACAGGTCATGTGCTTAACACGAGATATGAACCCTAGATAACTTTCATATAACATTGGTCATGAGTATTTCAAGAGATATGAAGCCTAGATAACATTCCTATAACACAGATCCTGTGTTTTACAAGAGATATGAACCCTAGATAACATGTCTATAAAACAGGTCCTATGTTTTACAAGAGATATGAACCCTAGATAACATTCCTATAACACAGGTAATGTGTTTTAAAAGGAATATGAACTATAGATAACATTCCTATACCATTGGTCCCGTGTTTTACAAGCGATATGAACCCTAGATAACATTCCTATAACACAGGTCCTTTGGTTTACAAGAGATATGAACCCTCGATAACATTCCTATTACACAGGTCATGTGCTTAACACGAGATATGAACCCTAGATAACATTTCATATAACATTGGTCATGAGTATTTCAAGAGATATGAAGCCTAGATAACATTCCTATAACACAGGTCCCGTGTTTTACAAGCGATATGCACCCTATAACACAGGTCCTATATTTTACAAGCGATATAAACGATAAATAACATTTCTATAACACAGATCCTTTGTTTTACAAGAGATATGTAGCCTAGATAACTTTCATATAACATTGGTCATGAGTTTTACACGAAATATGAACCCTAGATAACATTTCCATAACACAGATCCTGTGTTTTACAAGAAATATGAACCCTAGATAACATGTCCATAAAACAGGTCCTATGTTTTACAAGAGATATGAACCCTAGATAACATTCCTATAACACATGTCCTGTGTTTTATAAGAGATATGAACCCTAGATAACATGTCTATAAAACAGGTCCTATGTTTTACAAGAGATATGAACCCTAGATAACATTCCTATAACACAGGTAATGTGTTTTAAATGGAATATGAACTATAGATAACATTCCTATACCATTGGTCCCGTGTTTTACAAGCGATATGAACCCTAACTAACATTCCTATAACACAGGTCCTTTGGTTTACAAGAGATATGAACCCTCGATAACATTCCTATAACACATGTCCTGTGTTTTACAAGAGATATGAACCCTAGATAACATGTCTATAAAACAGGTCCTATGTTTTACAAGAGATATGAACCCTAGATAGCATTCCTATAACACAGGTAATGTGTTTTAATAGGAATATGAACTATAGATAACATTCCTATACCATTGGTCCCGTGTTTTACAAGCGATATGAACCCTAGATAACATTCCTATAACACAGGTCCTTTGGTTTACAAGAGATATGAACCCTCGATAACATTCCTATTACACAGGTCATGTGCTTAACACGAGATATGAACCCTAGATAACTTTCATATAACATTGGTCATGAGTATTTCAAGAGATATGAAGCCTAGATAACATTCCTATAACACAGGTCCCGTGTTTTAC
This sequence comes from Mytilus edulis, assembly GCF_963676685.1. NCBI lineage: Eukaryota > Metazoa > Mollusca > Bivalvia > Mytilida > Mytilidae > Mytilus > Mytilus edulis. The sequence goes on from NW_027269089.1 coordinate 11,414, forward strand.
AAGCGATATGCACCCTATAACACAGGTCCTATATTTTACAAGCGATATAAACGATAAATAACATTTCTATAACACAGATCCTTTGTTTTATAAGAGATATGAAGCTTACATAACTTTCATATAACATTGGTCATGAGTTTTACACGAAATATGAACCCTAGATAACATTTCCATAACACAGATCCTGTGTTTTACAAGAAATATGAACCCTAGATAACATGTCTATAAAACAGGTCCTATGTTTTACAAGAGATATGAACCCTAGATAACATTCCTATAACAAATGTCCTGTGTTTTACAAGAGATATGAACCCTAGATAACATGTCTATAAAACAGGTCCTATGTTTTACAAGAGATATGAACCCTAGATAACATTCCTATAACACAGGTAATGTGTTTTAAATGGAATATGAACTATAGATAACATTCCTATACCATTGGTACCGTGTTTTACAAGCGATATGAACCCTAGATAACATTCCTATAACACAGGTCCTTTGGTTTACAAGAGATATGAATCCTCGATAACATTCCTATAACACATGTCCTGTGTTTTACAAGAGATATGAACCCTCGATAACATTCCTATAACACATGTCCTGTGTTTTACAAGAGATATGAATCCTAGATAACATGTCTATAAAACAGGTCCTATGTTTTACAAGAGATATGAACCCTAGATAACATTCCTATAACACAGGTAATGTGTTTTAAAAGGAATATGAACTATAGATAACATTCCTATACCATTGGTCCCGTGTTTTACAAGCGATATGAACCCTAGATAACATTCCTATAACACAGGTCCTTTGGTTTACAAGAGATATGAACCCTCGATAACATTCCTATTACACAGGTCATGTGCTTAACACGAGATATGAACCCTAGATAACTTTCATATAACATTGGTCATGAGTATTTCAAGAGATATGAAGCCTAGATAACATTCCTATAACACAGATCCTGTGTTTTACAAGAGATATGAACCTTAGATAACATTCCTATTACACAGGTTATGTGCTTAACACGAGATATGAACCCTAGATAACTTTTATATAACATTGGTCATGAATATTTCAAGAGATATGAAGCCTAGATAACATTCCTATAACACAGGTCCCGTGTTTTACAAGCGATATGCACCCTAGATAACATTCCTATAACACAGGTCCTATACTTTACAAGCGATATGCACGTTATCTAGGCTTCATATCCCTTGAAAAACTCATGACCAATGTTATGACACGAGATATTAAGCCTAAATAACTTTCATATAACATTGGTCATGAGTTTTTCAAGGGATATGAAGCCTAGATAACTTTCATATAACATTTGTCATGAGTTTTTCAAGGGATATGCACCCTAGATAACTTTCATATAACATTGGTCATGAGTTTTTCAAAGGATATGAAGCCTAGATAACATTCATATAACATTGGTCATGAGTTTTGCAAGGGATATGAAGCCTAGATAACTTTCATATATCATTGGTCATGAGTTTTTCAAGAGATATGAAGCCTAGATAACATTCATATAACGTTGGTTGTGAGTTTTCCAAGGGATATGCCCTCCAGATAACTTTCATATAACATTGCTCATGAACTTTTCAAGGGATATGAAGCCTAGATAACATTCATATAACATTGGTCATGAGTTTTTCAAGGGATATGAAGCCTAGATAACGTGCATTAAGCACTGTTACTAGTACATATTTTTAAGAAGTATGTTGTTTGGATTATGTTTGTATAAGACTTGAATTGACTTTTATTTCAGGGCTATACATATAAATGAATTAAAATTAAGACTACGATTTCTCAAAATTTCAACAAAAAATGTCCCCATTTAGTAAGAATCTATCATGTGTGTCCCCCATTAATTTTTACTATGACAAGCATACGTGTCCCTACTTGATGTTTTTTGGGCATTCATATTTGTGTCCCCTAGCTTACGTTTATACAACACTAGTACAGAGTTAGTCGAGGTGTATAAACACTGTTGCTGAGTTTTTCCAGGGATGCGTTAACGTTTTTAAACACTGGCACTGAGTAAATCAAGTGGTATGACCCGTAGATAGCGTTCCTATAACACTGGTTCTGTGCTTTTCAAGTGATATGGACCCTAGACAACGGTATATAACACTGATACTAAGTCTTCAAAGGGATATGAACCCTATAAAACTTTCATATAACACTGATACTAAGATATTCTAGGTGAATGACCACGGACAGCAAATATTTCCACATCACTGACAATGAGTTAATTGTTCCAGGTTTTTATCTGTAGGGAATGTTCTGAAACACTCTTACTGAGATGTTTGAAGTTTATAACCCTAGATAACTTTCATATAACACTGATTCTGAGATGTTCTAGGTAAATGACACCTAGAACACAGGTCCGTATACATAATTTCATCTTCATCAGTTTGTTCATTTGAATAGAGACCGCTGCCAATAGTTTAATTACATAAAATGATCCCATTTTGATGCATTCCATTGAGACACTAATGTCCCCACTTAGATATCTTTAATAAGACGAAAAGTCCTCATTTAGAAATCTCATATCATACTGTGTGTCCCCAATTAATTCACGAAATAAATGCCATTAATAGTCCCCATTTAGAAAGCTGATACCATAGATGTGTGTATAATTTGTGTGTCCCCATTTAGTTCACTTAATTTATGTCATTCAAATGACGTTTCTAAGCTACCAACTGTTACATGCGATTATAATAAGTTCTTTTGTAAGCAAATCTGATATTAAATTAAACACAAGACCTACACGAAAGAAGTCCCCATTTGAGCGTGTTGTAGCAGGTGTCCCCATTTGACACCTTAGACATGTATGTGTGTGTGTGCGTGTGTCAGTCGTGTCAACTGGGGACACACACGTGTAGGAAACCCTTCAATTGGGGACACATATCAAACGGGGACGTCCCCAATTGTCAAAGTGCTGTAAATCGAATTTTTTTGCGTCCTTTTCTATCAGAAACAAATTTTCTTACAAAAACAATTTTATAAACATTTGTCCTCAATTCAACTATTTCAACCGGACATAGTTTGTGTGACGGCTTACATGTTGGAAACTCGCAAAGCGCGGACGTGATACACTCGGTCCCCGTTTGCACCATCTTATTCATATCATGTGACCAAGCACAAAATGGCGACCGATTAACTAGCAGCGAGGTAAAGTTTATTTGTGTTGCACTATTTCATGTATTATGATGGGCGGATCAAGGATTTTAGATTAGGGGAGGGGGACGCAAAGTTATTTTTTTTAGGTATAATTATCGAAACATTGGAATATTCTTTTAGAGAGGGTGCTTTGTAGATATCTTGCCTGCCAAGCAAAACGTGGCGAGAAATATTTTGTGGTAAATTAACACAGGCACAATGTCTCAGAAAAAATCCTATATTAAGGTATATATAGGGGGGGGGGGCGGAAATTTTGAGACAAGTGCCTTTGTAAATTAACGAGAAATAAAAGTTTCAAGCTAAAACCGCATAGATCCACCCCTGTCAATCTACAATCACCATAATTTATAACAAGAAATCTGTGAGCTTCTATTCAATGACTCACAGGAGTGGCTCACCTGACCAATTTTAGATTTTGAAAACAAATATTTCTTCTTTTGCAAGCGATTTTTAATTGTCTTTTCAAAAAAAAAAAATTATTGTTTTTTGTTGTTTTCTGACAATGTCTGAGGTCGTGCCAAACTTTTTATACACATTTTTTACTGCAAACCTAACCACTTATATCAGAATAAGATGCTTACAAAGATATTTTTATTTTAATGGGATCCTTTGTAATATTGAAATACGAGTTGGGGCCTTGACCTGTCAACGTATAGTTGTATATATATTATGATACAAACTAAACTAACCTTTTGTTTGAACCAGTATTTCTATCTTTCATTAACATGATTAAGAAAGAATCTTACCTGAACTGTTTTCTTGGCCGTACAATGATGAAATAACCAATCCAACCGCGGGTAGGGCCTTTCGCCTAATTCAATTTACTTTGTGGGAAAGTGAGGTACATATGTTGGGATGTTTTGGAACTTCGATTATCAAAGAAAGTGTTTATAAAATCAGCAACTACACCATGTACACTGTCCCAATTGTTTTACTTTAACTGACAGAAGCCTATCATTTTTGTCATCAAACTCAGTACCGCGTTCGACACCTTTCTTTGAAGTATAATATATTTATAGAACTTATAAATAAATCATAGGTCAGTTTGTTAGTAATCATGTTGATTCTGTTAAACTTACTGTTTTATATAATTCTTTGAATGTTAACAGATGTAATGCGACGACATTAATTTTTCGTCATCTGTTCAGATACTCTATTGAGCTGAGGACAACCAATGCTTTGCAAATTTTATAGGGGGCGCACGCCTTCCAAACCCCTGCCCGCAAAGCCCTCGCCTTAATCTGCCCCTGATTATCCATCTATGATGTCTTTTCTTTTCGACGATTTACACGTTAAGTAAAATGCCTCATATGGAGAACAGGTCCAGGAACAGATTCATACCGTCAGTTTCCATTTAACGTAATAATTCTAATCTTTAATACTTTTATATAACATGGTAAATCAGAACTATCAGTAGATTTATCTACAGTGATTTATATAGTGTGAAGCAGGGTTTCCGCTGGTGGTCGCCATTTTCGCAATTTGCGAAAAAATAATGATTGTGGCGATTAAAATTCGTCATTGGCGAAAGAAATATATATAACGATTTATTTTCAACCATCTTGTTTATTTACTTTTTTCGGGTTTCTCTGATTTTACCGATCAGATAATACTCGGAATTCACCTTGAACTCGTTAAGATTTTGACAGAAAATCAATAATCAGCTGATTGCATTTATAGCTATAGACATCAAAGGACTAAATAATAACCAAGTGTTGATTGTGTGATATGACAAAATGATATGGTTAAATGGCTTCTGTCAAATGTCACAAAAGAGATTTATTAACCACTTCGCGACGCACGTGTTTGAAACAAAATGTTTACGCTTCCTCTCCTTCTTTTAGTGATAGTCCAGAAAAGAAAACTGTTGTTATGACGAAAAATGTTCAAAAGCAAGAAAGGTCTCTGATTTAAAACTTTATCATTTAAATTTCATATAGATAATTGATTTGAGTGGGTACTTTAAAGTCGTTTCAGTGACCAACGTGTTTCAAGCATATAAATTGGATCAATTTCAAGTGATAAAATGTTTTGTTTTGTTGTAAAAACCACTTCTTATTTAGGGGGGGGGAGCTAGGAAAAAAAGGAAATTTTTAAAAGAAAAATATATCTGTGTTACTTGGCGAAAAAAATAATAAAGTGGCGAAAATTATATTGTTTTGGCGAAAGAGGTGGCGAAAAAAGTAATTGACCAAGGGGAAACCCTGGTGTGGAGGGGAAGGGACCAAGGACCTTGACAATTAGGAACAAAAGATCGTAAATGTTGGCTTTGCGGAAAATATATTATGTATATATACAAGTTGATGCCGGGGTAAAAATTTGCGTTGCAGCTCATTAGCCATTTGCAAATAATTTCTAAGCCCTCATGTTAAAATCATGTTTTCAGGACAAATAAGTGTCCTTGGGATATTATTCAATTTTAAAATACTCTGGGAAATTATGGTACCCTTTGCTTTTCAAAGTGCTGTACGGTTAATAGATTTTTTTGGGGGATCCTCTTCTATCAGAGACAAATTTCTTATAAAAACAATAATTTAAATAATTGTCCTCAGTTTAACTATTTCAACCGGACATAGTTTGTGTAACGGCTTCCATGTTTGAAACAAACAAACCGTAGACAAGTCACACCCAGTTCGCATTTGCACCATCTTATACATATCACTTGACTGAACCATACATGTAATGGCGACCTGTCTGCATGAAAATAGTGGTGAGGAAAACTTAGTTTATCAGAAGTCCTTTTGGGTCTCATTGGGGGGTTCTGATCCTGGATCCCGCTTACTGTTTTGACAGATTCCCGTATCCTGCATACACTATGTACTTAAGCAATTCTCATTTTTGTCGAGCCTGCAACTTTTGTTGCAGAAAGCTCGACATAGGGATAGTGATCCGGCGGCAGCGGTATTAGCTAACTTCTTAAAAGCTTTATATTTTAGAAGGTGGAAGAAATGGATGCTTCATACTTTGTATATACATTTTGTAGATGCCTTATGTTACGAAGTTTCCGTCAGTCACATTTTCAATGTCCTTGACCATGTTGATCTCATTTTCATGGTTCAGTGACCACTTGAAAAAAAAGTTCAAATTTTTTGTAAAGTTGAATTCTCTCTTATTATAAGTAATAGGATAACTATATTTTATATGTGCGTACCTTGCAAGGTCCTCATGTCTGTCAGACAGTTTTCACTTGACCTCGACCTCATTTCATTGATCAGTGAACAAGGTTAAGTTTTGGTGATCAAGTCCATATCTCAGATACTATAAGCAATAGGGCTAGTATATTCAGTGTATGGAAGGACTGTAAGGTGTACATGTCCAACTGGCAGGTGTCATCTGACCTTGACCTCATTTTCATGGTTCAGTGGTTATAGTTAAATTTTTGTGTTTTGGTCTGTTTTTCTCATACTATATGCAATAGGTCTACTATATTTGTTGTATGGAATGATTGTAAGGTGTACATGTCTAGCGGGCAGATGTCATGTGACCTTGACCTCATTTTCATGGTTCAGTAGTCAATGTTAAGTTTTTGAGTTTTGGTCTTTTTATCTAATACTATATGCTATAGGTCAACTATATTTGGTGTATTGAAATATTTTATGATCTTTATGTCAGTCGTGCAGGTTTTATTTGACTGTGACCTCATTTTCACGGTTCATTGCACTGTGTTAAGTTTTTGTGTTTTGGTCTATTTTTCTTAAACTATAAGTAACAAGTCAACTATATATGTTGTATAGAACCATTGCGAGCTGTACATGTCTGTCTGGCATGGTTCATCTGACCTTGACCTCATTTTCAAGGTTCATTGGTCTTTGTTTAAATAGTTATCTTGGTTAATGTTAAGTTTATCATGTTTATGTGACAGTTGTTATAAAGCTTAACTTTATACTTAGGACTATCAACACAATATCAATGATTAGTATAGAAGGCGAGACATTTCAGCGTGTGCACTCTTGTTTGTCATTTCCCCGGGTCCCGCTAGACTCCATTTCCCGTTTAAACGGCACAATAATTCGACTTTCACGTGTCACGCTTACAAAAAATCAGCAATCCCGTGTCACGCTTCGACCCCAATGAGACCCACGTTGAAGACTTTGACCTACCATGGTTTTTCTTTAACAAATTGTGACTTGGAGAGTTGTCTCATTTGCACTCAAACCACATCTTATATCTGTATAAATATAGGGGATCTCCATGACCTGTTTTAAGATGGGGCACCACCATTGTTAAATTATCATCTGCCACCGTCCAAAGATCACCGCCATCATTAAATTATCTTCCGCCATCCTCAAACAATGTAAAAAAAAACTGCTGTTGTTCATTTATAGAAAAAATGTTTTTGTTTCTCTAGCGACCCCCATTTTCTTGGTTAGCAACCTATAATCAATTAACCCTTAAGCTTTTTGTATTACAATCCAAAGGGTCTTCCTGATTACAAATTTAAAGCCCTAAGGGATATATCCGGCTAAAAATTACTAATCACTTTAACAATTGATTGCATTATCATGATTATTAGGTAATGTAAATAAAAAAGATAAAGGTTAAATCCAGTATTTTAACAGAATGACAGAGAAAAAAGTATTACAAGTGGAACATATGATTGACTTGCGCAATCAGCATCTCCCTTTTTTAAAAGAGTACAAAAGAAGACGTTAAACTGAACATAATTTTATATATACCAAAAAGCATATTAGTACAGCAATTATTGATTCATGTAATATTTGATCACTCTTCAAGTTTAAAAATAAATACATCATCACTCACAAAACATGAATATTAACTGCAACTTGATAAATTAATAAAAATGACAATTAAGGAAATTAGTTGTTATTATATAATGAAATATATATATGACATGTATAATAAGCAATGTGTATCAGCCTGTTCAGCATTCCTTACATAGAAATGAGGGAATGAAATATTTTCGATCATGCAACAGCGTAAATACAAGTTTTTCCATGGTGAAAGTTGCTCCAACATTAAATTTTCATCTAAAAATGTATAGGAGTCCCTGGATATAAATTTAAAAAAAATAGTTAAAAGTACTCAGAATATTGGCTTGCTTGCCCACTAACATGACTAAGCACCCTGTAGTTCCCTTTATAAAATCAAAGGCAATGCACTGGGTGTGGTGGTCTATATGATGTAGATGATATTTACCGGTACTTACAATCTCCGTACAGAATAAAAATTTACTTATAACGATGATAATTAAATTAAATTGACCGACCCATCTGCGGAGGAACTGATAATCTTAAACTAAGCATGCTAAGAAATATGGTTTCTGTTGACATGTTTGATAAAAATCAACAAAAAAATGAAAAAAGTTCAGTTGGTAACTGCTTAAACAAGTTAAAGGGAAATGATGTGAAACTGGCTTGACAGGTACATTGTATGTCATGTAAAATTGCTTTTTTATGGTTATCAGTTTTTCAAAAGTCAATTAAACCACATATTTACCGAAACAAAAAACAGTAATTGTTTTATTTCATTTTCTGGAGAAATGTCAGTGGCGGATCAGAGGGGGGGTTCCGGGGGTGCGCACCCCCCCTTTATTTTGGCCGATCAATGCATTTGAATCGGGACATATGTTTTGCACCCCCCTTTGCCCTGGGCTAGCACCCCCCCTTTCGAAAATTCCTGCATCCGCCACTGAATGTATACATGTATTGGCAAGTATTTACCAAAACCAATTGTACATAGAATGTTTTTTTAACAAAATTATGCACGTAAAAGCACCTGACGTTTTGTAAGGTGAATATGCTTATTTATTCAAAATCCCATTCATATAGAAAAACTTACTAAAATTTTATCGATATGGAATAAGAGTTTATATTTAGGATAGTAGGTATCCATTAGCACGATTAGCATGATTAGGGATTAATGAGAATTAGTTGGTAACCATTATGGATTAACATGATTAATGAGAACGAACTATATATAGTACGTATCCATTTAATGATTAGGGTTTAATGAGAACTAGTAAGTACCCATTAGAGATTAATGAGATTAGTAGCTATACATGTAGGTACCCATTAAATATTTATGATCATGAGTATTTAAGTGAATATTCATGATATTGCGAATGAGAATTGAATTGTCAAAAGATTTAAATGTGAATGGTAGAAATATAGATTCTACAACTGCAACAAGTGTTATGATATTTCTCCACTCGAGACAGTTAAATTTTAATATTTAAAACACGAGGCTTGCCAAGCTTTTTAAATAATTCAAGTTTAACAGTTAAGAGTGGAGAAGTATCGTAATACACTAGTTATAGTGGTGGAATCTGTTTCTCTAATGATTTTTATCCTTTCTTTTCAAAGATTTGAAGAAAGTTGTGTACTTTTTATTTGATGTCATCATGCACGGTCGCCTTTTTAGCTCACCTGGCCCAAAGGGCCAAGTGAGCTTTTCCCATCACTTGGCGTCCGGCGTCGTCCGGTGTCGTCGTCGTTAACTTTTACAAAAATCTTCTTCTCTGAAACTACTGGGCCAAATTTAACCAAACTTGGCCACAATCATCATTGGAGTATCTACTTTAAAAATTGTGTCCGGTCACCTGTCAAAATAATCAAGATGGCGGGCATGGCTAAAAATAGAACATAGGGGTAAAATGTATATTTTGGCTTATAACTCTGAAACCAAAGCATTTAGAGCAAATCTGACTGGGGTTAAATTGTTTAATAGGTCAAGATCTATCTGCCCTGAAAATTTCAGATGAATCAGACAATGGGTTGTTGGGTTGCTGCCCCCCCCCCCCCCCCCCCCCCCCCCCCCCCCAATTTGTAATTTGTAAAGAAATTTAGCCATTTTTGGTTATTATCTTGAATACTATTATAGATAGTGACAAATTGTAAACAGCAATAATGTTCAGCAAATTAAGATCTACGAATAAGTCAACATTACCAAAATGGTCAGTTGACCCCTTAAGGAGTTATTGCCCTTTATAGTCATTTTTTAACAATTTTCATTAATTTGGTAAATTTTGGTAAGTTTTTACGAAGTGTTTTCCTCTGTAACTAAAGGGCCAAGTTCATTACAGATAAAGAAAATTGTAAGTAACAAGAATGATCAGTAAAGTTTGATCTTCAAACACATCACCATCACCAATACACAATTTTTTGATGAATCCATCTGTTTCCTTTGTTTAATATGCACATAAACCAAGGTGAGCGACACGGGCTCTTGAGAGCCTCTAGTTTCATGAAGTCACAATAAGAAAATTCAAAACAAACCAAGAAAAGTTAACGTCACAATTCAATTTCGACCAATGATTTGCCGAGAAAAGATTTTTCACTAGTAAGGAGAAATATTTTTCTCACAACGATCAAGAAATGTGAAAATACAATGAACATGATGAAGCATGTGTTCAAAATTAAACTTGTACATTTGAAGCCAAATTTATAAAACTTCAACTGTAATTTTCTGAAATTGATTTAATAGATATAGGAAGATGTAGTATGAGTGCCAATGAGACAACTCTCCTTCCACATAATAATTTAAAAAAGTAAACCATTATAGGTCAAGGTACGGCCTTCAACATGGAGCCTTGGTTCACACCGAACAACAAGCTTAATAATCATGATAATACATTTTGTAGTTACTCAGTCTTCATCCTTAACATTTGAGTTCATAAGCCAGAAGATAATTTTTTGTTATAATCCTATGCCAAAGGACTTGTGGTTACGCATGAAGACTGGTTACTAGAACATTATAGATCCTTGACCTACATAATTACGCCTTATTTCAATAAAATTGCGAATGGAAATGGGGAATAGATCAAAGATACAACAACCCGACAAAGAGTGCTCAGTCAACAGCCGAAGGCCACCAAAGGGTCTTTAATGCAGGGACAAAATCTGGCACCCGGAGGTGGTCCTCAGCTGGCCCCTAAATAAAAGTGTGTACTAGTTCAGTGAAAATGGACATCATTAGGTTAGGGGGAGGGTTGGGATCCCACTAACATGTTTAACCCTGCCACATTATTTATGTATGTGCCTGTCCTAAGTCATGATCAGGAGCCTGTAATTCAGTGGTTGTCGTTTGTTTATGTGTTGCATATTTGTTTTTCATTCATTTTTTTACATAGATAAGGCCGTTAGTTTTCTCGTTTGAATTGTTTTACATTGTCTTATCGGGGCCTTTTATAACTGACTATGCGGTATGGGCTTTGCTCATTGTTGAAGGCCGTATGGTGACCTATACAAGTTGTTAATGTCTGTGTCATTTTGGTCTTTTGTGGATAGTTGTTTCATTGGTAATCATACCACATCTTCTTTTTTATATATTTTTAGACATCTGCAAAGGACAGAAAATTAAAAAAGTCTATAAAGGCACAAAAAAGTCCTCAGAGTTCAAGAAAAGATAGGATGACATTTTTACTTGTATACATTTGTAAGTTAAAAAACATTGAAATCTAAGGAACATAACTAAGCCTATTTTTGTTTACCTATACAAGTCAATAGAATACACTTATTTATGTAACTTATATAAGTATATAATTTACTTCTTCAAGTAAATAAAAAATACTTGTACAAGAAGGTACCGACCCTGACTGATATACATGCCATTAAGCTTAAAACATAAATTTTATGTTTTAAAAAAAATATTTGTTGGTTTATTGTTTTGCTCTTGAAGCCATTTTGTGGTCATGTAAATGTATAGGACAACAGAGTTGGTGTACGTGGGTTCGATTCCCACCCTAGGCATTCATTTATATTGGCTGGTGCAAAGTGGGCAGTTGAGCTTAGTGGCCCTGCGCTGACTCTGTTGTTCCTATATCAAAATGTCAACTTGTCATGGGAGGGCTTGCTTGCTTTCTTTATCCTTTATTTCAAAGTCTTAAACAACCAAACCCTGGTACATTGTATATTTTGAAATTTTTTACATTCGTGACATTGTATATTGTGAAATTTGTGTTTTGGTTATTTAGATTTATACTCTGGTTGCATTACCATAAGGGTCCATTGAACAGCAAAAGGTTAATGATTAGTAACAGACCGATTTTACTTTTTGCTTTGCTCTGCTCTGCTCTGCTAATTATGATGAAATTATATTGGCTTTGGAATTTGAAAATTTCCTGAAATTAACAGTTATACGGACTTCTTTTAAAATGCCTTCAGATATTCAGCTGATATTTGTTATATATCAGTCTACTATGAGATGTTTAACAGATCAAGTAATTATGTTTCATTCTATTCTGCTGTTTTTGTTAAAACTATGGATTTTTAACCTAATGTTATGAAAATAAGACATTTCCAGAATTTCTTTCTATATATATATTCAAATAATGGGCTGGTTTAGGTATGAGAGATAGCTATATTGAGTTACATATGTAGTATTGTTCAGTTCCACTCTGGTGATTTTTCTCAGATACATGTTCATGTATAGAGTTATTTTTTTTCCTTAAATTGAAATGCCTTTTCATCATGTTTATGAAGTTGCCAGGTAAGAATTCTAGACAACTGGGAGTTCTTCATTGATAAACATATCTGATGTTCAACAACATTAGGATAAGGGGCTTCAAGTTTTATTAATCATTTTGCTAATAATGTCTGTACATCTGTACTTTACAATATTTTTACAATATATTTTCAATATAACTTTATGACATCAATCACAATTTCTGTTGGTAATTAATGGTAAACTGATGATTGATAAAGGTCTCAAATTCTCCAGTCATGGGTGACAAAGATTTCATCATCATACCATGCACATGAGCATGCCATTACTTCTCTTATTCAGAATTTCCAAAAAATAATATCAACAAATATAGACAATTTCTCCACATTCCCACTAAAAATGTTCTCATTTAGTAGGACTCTATCATGTGTGTCCCCACTTGATGGTACTTGGTCAATCATATGTGTGCACGTGTCCCTTATTGATTTTGTTACAAAATGTTAAGTTATCACTTTTACAGCTCACCTGGCATAACAGGTCAAATGAGCTTGTGCTGATGTTCAACATTTAAATAATTTCATTTCACATGTTTCAGGGGCTTTAAAGATTTATTGGTATGTCCCAATACATTTTCAATGTATCACTTTATGCTGTCAATCACAGATCTTGTTGGTAGTGATGGTCTGATGATTCACAAAACTCAAATTATCCAGTCATTGGAGAAAAAGATATCAGCATTATACCTTAACTTTTCTTGTCAAATAACCAGGAAAAAAAACCATATTGGCAACAAATATAAATGAAGAATTATGATTTCTGAAAACTTCCCCTAAACAGATCACCTGGCATTAAAGGTCATGTAAGCTTGTGACTCAACTTGGTGTCTGTGGTAATCCATTACTTCTCCGATCAGAAATACCAAAAAACTATTATAAGAAAATAAAAATAAAGATTCAAGATTTCTCCAAATTTCCACTAAACATGTCATCATTTAGTATGACTCTATCATATGTGTGTCCCCACTTGATAGTACTTGGACAATCATATGTGTGTCACATATTGAATTTGTTAGATAATGTTGTGTTATCACCTTTCAGCTCACCTGGCATAAAAGGTCATATGAGCTTGGCTGATGTTCAACATTTCTTTTACTTCAGGAGCTTTAAAGATTAGTTATGTCTGTTCATCTGTCCGTCCAAATACATTTTCAATATATCACATTATGCTGTTAATCACTAATCTTGTTGGTAGTGATGGTCTGATGATTCACAAAAATGTCAAATTATCCAGTCATTGGTGGAAAAGATATCATTATGCTACCTTAACTTTTCTTTCCTCAAATAACCAGAAAAAAACAAATTGTCAACAAATATAAATGAAGAATCATGATTTCTCAAAATTTCCACTAAACAGCTCATCTGGCATTAATGTCATGTATGCTTGTGACTCAACTTGGTGTCTGTGGTAATCCATTACTTCTCCGATTCAGAATTACCAAAAAACTATTATAAGAAAAAAAAAAATTAAGATTCAAGATTTCTCCAAATTTCCACTAAACATGTCCTCATTTAGTAGGACTATATCAGGTGTATCCCCACTTGATGGTACTTGGACAATCATATGTGTGTACCATATTGAATTTGTTAGAAAATGTTGTATTATCACCTTTCAGCTCACCTGGCATAAAAGGTCATATGAGCTTGGCTTATGTTCAACATTTCTTTTATTTCAGGAGCTTTAAAGATTAGTTATGTCTGTTCATCTGTCTGTCCAAATACATTTTCAATATATAACATTATGCTGTTAATCACTAATCTTGTTGGTAGTGATGGTCTGATGATTCACAAAAATGTCAAATTATCCAGTCATTGGTGGAAAAGATATCATTATGCTACCTTAACTTTTCTTTCCTCAAATAACCAGAAAAAACAAATTGGCAACAAATATAAATGAAGAATCATGATTTCTTAAAGTTTCCACTAAACATGTCCTCATTTAGTAGGACTCTATCATATGTGTGTCCCCACTTGATGGTACTTGGACAATCATATGTGTGTCCCATATTGAATTTGTTAGAAAATGTTGTGCTATCACCTTTCAGCTCACCTGGCATAAAAGGTCATATGAGCTTGGGTGATGTTCAACATTTCTTTTACTTCAGGAGCTTTACAGATTAGTTATGTCTGTTCATCTGTCCGTCCAAATACATTTTCAATATATCACATTATGCTGTTAATCACTAATCTTGTTGGAAGTGATGGTCTGATGATTCACAAAAATGTCAAATTATCCAGTCATTGGTGGAAAAGATATCATTATGCTACCTTAACTTTTCTTTCCTTAAATAACCAGAAAAAAACATATTTGCAACAAATATAAATGAAGAATCATGATTTCTCAAAATTTCCCCTAAACAGCTTATCTGGCATTAAATGTCATGTGAGCTTGTTACTCAACTTGGTGTCTGTGGTAATCCACTACTTCTCCGATCAGA
>NW_027269090.1:0-37302 GCF_963676685.1 Mytilus edulis
TGAATCTATATCAAAAGCACTTATTACTGGTTGTTAAACTTGTCTGTTTCACAGAATACCTTTATTTTCTTCTGTTGGATGGCTGGTGGTTAAAATATTGGCATTTTAAGATTGAAATTTCATGCAGGTTTTAAACAGTAAATTGAAAAAACTTTGCATCAGACCATACTGTCTACATACATAGTTAAAAGCAACAGTTTTGTAACATCCAGGCTTCATATTTGATCATATCTCAGCAAGGATTTGAGCAAAAAGAAGCATATTTCCATCTCCAATATCATTTATATGCAATTTAATATGGAAATATAGGGAACGGCCCAAATTGACAACTTGTTATTTTAAGCTTGACATTGCTTAAGACCATGTAAAACTCATGTGTTATGCTATTTGAAACTTATATTTACATCAAAAGAACATTTATGATATGTAAAATGTTTTGTTTTAATTTAACAACTTCAGAAAATTGTTGTAAGTGGAAAATATTACATTTCATATAAGGCCTCACTTCATTTGAAAACCTCTATTTTTAGGCATAGGCACATATAAAATTAACTTTTGTCAAATTTTTATAAGTCTCATACATTAAGTATGCTATCATGTACTTTGAATAGATAATATCTTATCCATTGAGACATTAAAAAGTGCAATTTGGTGTTTTTTTGGGATTTTTGAAGCCAAAATTTGAAAGTTGAAATTGTTCTATTTCAACGTCACAATTCAGCAACCAAAGTTGAGATATAAAAAATGCCACATTTTCTATAATATATATCATATGGCTTTGAAACTTTGTAAACTGACTCATAATACACTAAGCTTAAATCATGCCAAGTTTTATTGGAATTGGTCAAGTTTTTGGCCCCTAATAGGCCCAAGACCACAATTAATGACCCCGCTTTTCGTTGTTCACGAATATAGTTCCCTTTAATTATAGTGTATTTCTTCTTAAATTTTTTTCTTTCCTTTTCTCAAACATTTCTTAGCTTTTATAAGGTGGAAATGAAAGAAGAGAGGTGAAATAAATTTTTAGATGTTTAATTTTAACTGATTTTGATATGGAAAGAGTGATTAGGTCAGGTGCAAAAAGGTGATATTTACAGTTTTCGGAACATCTCTTGACTTGTCCATAGGGGTATGGATGTGTATTGGCTAAATTTGTAAGTTTTATACGTGCAATTTTTCTGAAACTTGGACATATTTTTGGACTTGTACTGTACATTACACACACAAAAAATTAGACAAAAAGAATAGGCAAATTTTTTTTAATGCGACAAAACGTTATAAAGAAATGATAGAGGAATTAATTGTGGTCTCGGGCCTAAGAGGTGCATTTCAGCAAATTTTGAATTTATACTTTGACAACTTCTCTGAATGATCTATTGGTATTGATTTGTCAAACTATATGAGAAGAAATGATTTCCACTTTTATTTCATAGAAATTTGTAAAAAAAGTCACTTTTCAGCTGATATGCCCAAAAAGTAGCTTTTTCACTTTTTTCAATATTTTTGCAAAAGCAGCATCCTTAATTTTTCTCTGACATTTTGTTTCTGATATCTATTTGTGTTTGTGGTATTTATTTCATGTGTTTTACTCATTTGTGAACTCTGAACACAAAGAAAAGTGGATAAAAGCATTAAAAGAGTGCAAAATGTGCTGTTTTAATAGTCTAGGTCTAACGGTCCGTACGAAGCAAGTGAAATATGAAGTTCTATGCACTTAAAAATTGTATTTCTTTAAACAGATTGCACTGAATCTATATCAAAAGCACTTATTACTGGTTGTTTAAACTTGTCTGTTTCACAGAATACCTTTATTTTCTTCTGTTGGATGGCTGGTGGTTAAAATATTGGCATTTTAAGATTGAAATTTCATGCAGGTTTTAAACAGTAAATTGAAAAAACTTTGCATCAGACCATACTGTCTACATACATAGTTAAAAGCAACAGTTTTGTAACATCCAGGCTTCATATTTGATCATATCTCAGCAAGGATTTGAGCAAAAAGAAGCATATTTCCATCTCCAATATCATTTATATGCAATTTAATATGGAAATATAGGGAACGGCCCAAATTGACAACTTGTTATTTTAAGCTTGACATTGCTTAAGACCATGTAAAACTCATGTGTTATGCTATTTGAAACTTATATTTACATCAAAAGAACATTTATGATATGTAAAATGTTTTGTTTTAATTTAACAACTTCAGAAAATTGTTGTAAGTGGAAAATATTACATTTCATATAAGGCCTCACTTCATTTGAAAACCTCTATTTTTAGGCATAGGCACATATAAAATTAACTTTTGTCAAATTTTTATAAGTCTCATACATTAAGTATGCTATCATGTACTTTGAATAGATAATATCTTATCCATTGAGACATTAAAAAGTGCAATTTGGTGTTTTTTTGGGATTTTTGAAGCCAAAATTTGAAAGTTGAAATTGTTCTATTTCAACGTCACAATTCAGCAACCAAAGTTGAGATATAAAAAATGCCACATTTTCTATAATATATATCATATGGCTTTGAAACTTTGTAAACTGACTCATAATACACTAAGCTTAAATCATGCCAAGTTTTATTGGAATTGGTCAAGTTTTTGGCCCCTAATAGGCCCAAGACCACAATTAATGACCCCGCTTTTCGTTGTTCACGAATATAGTTCCCTTTAATTATAGTGTATTTCTTCTTAAATTTTTTTCTTTCCTTTTCTCAAACATTTCTTAGCTTTTATAAGGTGGAAATGAAAGAAGAGAGGTGAAATAAATTTTTAGATGTTTAATTTTAACTGATTTTGATATGGAAAGAGTGATTAGGTCAGGTGCAAAAAGGTGATATTTACAGTTTTCGGAACATCTCTTGACTTGTCCATAGGGGTATGGATGTGTATTGGCTAAATTTGTAAGTTTTATACGTGCAATTTTTCTGAAACTTGGACATATTTTTGGACTTGTACTGTACATTACACACACAAAAAATTAGACAAAAAGAATAGGCAAATTTTTTTTAATGCGACAAAACGTTATAAAGAAATGATAGAGGAATTAATTGTGGTCTCGGGCCTAAGAGGTGCATTTCAGCAAATTTTGAATTTATACTTTGACAACTTCTCTGAATGATCTATTGGTATTGATTTGTCAAACTATATGAGAAGAAATGATTTCCACTTTTATTTCATAGAAATTTGTAAAAAAAGTCACTTTTCAGCTGATATGCCCAAAAAGTAGCTTTTTCACTTTTTTCAATATTTTTGCAAAAGCAGCATCCTTAATTTTTCTCTGACATTTTGTTTCTGATATCTATTTGTGTTTGTGGTATTTATTTCATGTGTTTTACTCATTTGTGAACTCTGAACACAAAGAAAAGTGGATAAAAGCATTAAAAGAGTGCAAAATGTGCTGTTTTAATAGTCTAGGTCTAACGGTCCGTACGAAGCAAGTGAAATATGAAGTTCTATGCACTTAAAAATTGTATTTCTTTAAACAGATTGCACTGAATCTATATCAAAAGCACTTATTACTGGTTGTTTAAACTTGTCTGTTTCACAGAATACCTTTATTTTCTTCTGTTGGATGGCTGGTGGTTAAAATATTGGCATTTTAAGATTGAAATTTCATGCAGGTTTTAAACAGTAAATTGAAAAAACTTTGCATCAGACCATACTGTCTACATACATAGTTAAAAGCAACAGTTTTGTAACATCCAGGCTTCATATTTGATCATATCTCAGCAAGGATTTGAGCAAAAAGAAGCATATTTCCATCTCCAATATCATTTATATGCAATTTAATATGGAAATATAGGGAACGGCCCAAATTGACAACTTGTTATTTTAAGCTTGACATTGCTTAAGACCATGTAAAACTCATGTGTTATGCTATTTGAAACTTATATTTACATCAAAAGAACATTTATGATATGTAAAATGTTTTGTTTTAATTTAACAACTTCAGAAAATTGTTGTAAGTGGAAAATATTACATTTCATATAAGGCCTCACTTCATTTGAAAACCTCTATTTTTAGGCATAGGCACATATAAAATTAACTTTTGTCAAATTTTTATAAGTCTCATACATTAAGTATGCTATCATGTACTTTGAATAGATAATATCTTATCCATTGAGACATTAAAAAGTGCAATTTGGTGTTTTTTTGGGATTTTTGAAGCCAAAATTTGAAAGTTGAAATTGTTCTATTTCAACGTCACAATTCAGCAACCAAAGTTGAGATATAAAAAATGCCACATTTTCTATAATATATATCATATGGCTTTGAAACTTTGTAAACTGACTCATAATACACTAAGCTTAAATCATGCCAAGTTTTATTGGAATTGGTCAAGTTTTTGGCCCCTAATAGGCCCAAGACCACAATTAATGACCCCGCTTTTCGTTGTTCACGAATATAGTTCCCTTTAATTATAGTGTATTTCTTCTTAAATTTTTTTCTTTCCTTTTCTCAAACATTTCTTAGCTTTTATAAGGTGGAAATGAAAGAAGAGAGGTGAAATAAATTTTTAGATGTTTAATTTTAACTGATTTTGATATGGAAAGAGTGATTAGGTCAGGTGCAAAAAGGTGATATTTACAGTTTTCGGAACATCTCTTGACTTGTCCATAGGGGTATGGATGTGTATTGGCTAAATTTGTAAGTTTTATACGTGCAATTTTTCTGAAACTTGGACATATTTTTGGACTTGTACTGTACATTACACACACAAAAAATTAGACAAAAAGAATAGGCAAATTTTTTTTAATGCGACAAAACGTTATAAAGAAATGATAGAGGAATTAATTGTGGTCTCGGGCCTAAGAGGTGCATTTCAGCAAATTTTGAATTTATACTTTGACAACTTCTCTGAATGATCTATTGGTATTGATTTGTCAAACTATATGAGAAGAAATGATTTCCACTTTTATTTCATAGAAATTTGTAAAAAAAGTCACTTTTCAGCTGATATGCCCAAAAAGTAGCTTTTTCACTTTTTTCAATATTTTTGCAAAAGCAGCATCCTTAATTTTTCTCTGACATTTTGTTTCTGATATCTATTTGTGTTTGTGGTATTTATTTCATGTGTTTTACTCATTTGTGAACTCTGAACACAAAGAAAAGTGGATAAAAGCATTAAAAGAGTGCAAAATGTGCTGTTTTAATAGTCTAGGTCTAACGGTCCGTACGAAGCAAGTGAAATATGAAGTTCTATGCACTTAAAAATTGTATTTCTTTAAACAGATTGCACTGAATCTATATCAAAAGCACTTATTACTGGTTGTTTAAACTTGTCTGTTTCACAGAATACCTTTATTTTCTTCTGTTGGATGGCTGGTGGTTAAAATATTGGCATTTTAAGATTGAAATTTCATGCAGGTTTTAAACAGTAAATTGAAAAAACTTTGCATCAGACCATACTGTCTACATACATAGTTAAAAGCAACAGTTTTGTAACATCCAGGCTTCATATTTGATCATATCTCAGCAAGGATTTGAGCAAAAAGAAGCATATTTCCATCTCCAATATCATTTATATGCAATTTAATATGGAAATATAGGGAACGGCCCAAATTGACAACTTGTTATTTTAAGCTTGACATTGCTTAAGACCATGTAAAACTCATGTGTTATGCTATTTGAAACTTATATTTACATCAAAAGAACATTTATGATATGTAAAATGTTTTGTTTTAATTTAACAACTTCAGAAAATTGTTGTAAGTGGAAAATATTACATTTCATATAAGGCCTCACTTCATTTGAAAACCTCTATTTTTAGGCATAGGCACATATAAAATTAACTTTTGTCAAATTTTTATAAGTCTCATACATTAAGTATGCTATCATGTACTTTGAATAGATAATATCTTATCCATTGAGACATTAAAAAGTGCAATTTGGTGTTTTTTTGGGATTTTTGAAGCCAAAATTTGAAAGTTGAAATTGTTCTATTTCAACGTCACAATTCAGCAACCAAAGTTGAGATATAAAAAATGCCACATTTTCTATAATATATATCATATGGCTTTGAAACTTTGTAAACTGACTCATAATACACTAAGCTTAAATCATGCCAAGTTTTATTGGAATTGGTCAAGTTTTTGGCCCCTAATAGGCCCAAGACCACAATTAATGACCCCGCTTTTCGTTGTTCACGAATATAGTTCCCTTTAATTATAGTGTATTTCTTCTTAAATTTTTTTCTTTCCTTTTCTCAAACATTTCTTAGCTTTTATAAGGTGGAAATGAAAGAAGAGAGGTGAAATAAATTTTTAGATGTTTAATTTTAACTGATTTTGATATGGAAAGAGTGATTAGGTCAGGTGCAAAAAGGTGATATTTACAGTTTTCGGAACATCTCTTGACTTGTCCATAGGGGTATGGATGTGTATTGGCTAAATTTGTAAGTTTTATACGTGCAATTTTTCTGAAACTTGGACATATTTTTGGACTTGTACTGTACATTACACACACAAAAAATTAGACAAAAAGAATAGGCAAATTTTTTTTAATGCGACAAAACGTTATAAAGAAATGATAGAGGAATTAATTGTGGTCTCGGGCCTAAGAGGTGCATTTCAGCAAATTTTGAATTTATACTTTGACAACTTCTCTGAATGATCTATTGGTATTGATTTGTCAAACTATATGAGAAGAAATGATTTCCACTTTTATTTCATAGAAATTTGTAAAAAAAGTCACTTTTCAGCTGATATGCCCAAAAAGTAGCTTTTTCACTTTTTTCAATATTTTTGCAAAAGCAGCATCCTTAATTTTTCTCTGACATTTTGTTTCTGATATCTATTTGTGTTTGTGGTATTTATTTCATGTGTTTTACTCATTTGTGAACTCTGAACACAAAGAAAAGTGGATAAAAGCATTAAAAGAGTGCAAAATGTGCTGTTTTAATAGTCTAGGTCTAACGGTCCGTACGAAGCAAGTGAAATATGAAGTTCTATGCACTTAAAAATTGTATTTCTTTAAACAGATTGCACTGAATCTATATCAAAAGCACTTATTACTGGTTGTTTAAACTTGTCTGTTTCACAGAATACCTTTATTTTCTTCTGTTGGATGGCTGGTGGTTAAAATATTGGCATTTTAAGATTGAAATTTCATGCAGGTTTTAAACAGTAAATTGAAAAAACTTTGCATCAGACCATACTGTCTACATACATAGTTAAAAGCAACAGTTTTGTAACATCCAGGCTTCATATTTGATCATATCTCAGCAAGGATTTGA
Source organism: Mytilus edulis (assembly GCF_963676685.1). Lineage (NCBI taxonomy): Eukaryota > Metazoa > Mollusca > Bivalvia > Mytilida > Mytilidae > Mytilus > Mytilus edulis. The sequence continues at coordinate 7,236 of NW_027269090.1, forward strand.
GCAAAAAGAAGCATATTTCCATCTCCAATATCATTTATATGCAATTTAATATGGAAATATAGGGAACGGCCCAAATTGACAACTTGTTATTTTAAGCTTGACATTGCTTAAGACCATGTAAAACTCATGTGTTATGCTATTTGAAACTTATATTTACATCAAAAGAACATTTATGATATGTAAAATGTTTTGTTTTAATTTAACAACTTCAGAAAATTGTTGTAAGTGGAAAATATTACATTTCATATAAGGCCTCACTTCATTTGAAAACCTCTATTTTTAGGCATAGGCACATATAAAATTAACTTTTGTCAAATTTTTATAAGTCTCATACATTAAGTATGCTATCATGTACTTTGAATAGATAATATCTTATCCATTGAGACATTAAAAAGTGCAATTTGGTGTTTTTTTGGGATTTTTGAAGCCAAAATTTGAAAGTTGAAATTGTTCTATTTCAACGTCACAATTCAGCAACCAAAGTTGAGATATAAAAAATGCCACATTTTCTATAATATATATCATATGGCTTTGAAACTTTGTAAACTGACTCATAATACACTAAGCTTAAATCATGCCAAGTTTTATTGGAATTGGTCAAGTTTTTGGCCCCTAATAGGCCCAAGACCACAATTAATGACCCCGCTTTTCGTTGTTCACGAATATAGTTCCCTTTAATTATAGTGTATTTCTTCTTAAATTTTTTTCTTTCCTTTTCTCAAACATTTCTTAGCTTTTATAAGGTGGAAATGAAAGAAGAGAGGTGAAATAAATTTTTAGATGTTTAATTTTAACTGATTTTGATATGGAAAGAGTGATTAGGTCAGGTGCAAAAAGGTGATATTTACAGTTTTCGGAACATCTCTTGACTTGTCCATAGGGGTATGGATGTGTATTGGCTAAATTTGTAAGTTTTATACGTGCAATTTTTCTGAAACTTGGACATATTTTTGGACTTGTACTGTACATTACACACACAAAAAATTAGACAAAAAGAATAGGCAAATTTTTTTTAATGCGACAAAACGTTATAAAGAAATGATAGAGGAATTAATTGTGGTCTCGGGCCTAAGAGGTGCATTTCAGCAAATTTTGAATTTATACTTTGACAACTTCTCTGAATGATCTATTGGTATTGATTTGTCAAACTATATGAGAAGAAATGATTTCCACTTTTATTTCATAGAAATTTGTAAAAAAAGTCACTTTTCAGCTGATATGCCCAAAAAGTAGCTTTTTCACTTTTTTCAATATTTTTGCAAAAGCAGCATCCTTAATTTTTCTCTGACATTTTGTTTCTGATATCTATTTGTGTTTGTGGTATTTATTTCATGTGTTTTACTCATTTGTGAACTCTGAACACAAAGAAAAGTGGATAAAAGCATTAAAAGAGTGCAAAATGTGCTGTTTTAATAGTCTAGGTCTAACGGTCCGTACGAAGCAAGTGAAATATGAAGTTCTATGCACTTAAAAATTGTATTTCTTTAAACAGATTGCACTGAATCTATATCAAAAGCACTTATTACTGGTTGTTTAAACTTGTCTGTTTCACAGAATACCTTTATTTTCTTCTGTTGGATGGCTGGTGGTTAAAATATTGGCATTTTAAGATTGAAATTTCATGCAGGTTTTAAACAGTAAATTGAAAAAACTTTGCATCAGACCATACTGTCTACATACATAGTTAAAAGCAACAGTTTTGTAACATCCAGGCTTCATATTTGATCATATCTCAGCAAGGATTTGAGCAAAAAGAAGCATATTTCCATCTCCAATATCATTTATATGCAATTTAATATGGAAATATAGGGAACGGCCCAAATTGACAACTTGTTATTTTAAGCTTGACATTGCTTAAGACCATGTAAAACTCATGTGTTATGCTATTTGAAACTTATATTTACATCAAAAGAACATTTATGATATGTAAAATGTTTTGTTTTAATTTAACAACTTCAGAAAATTGTTGTAAGTGGAAAATATTACATTTCATATAAGGCCTCACTTCATTTGAAAACCTCTATTTTTAGGCATAGGCACATATAAAATTAACTTTTGTCAAATTTTTATAAGTCTCATACATTAAGTATGCTATCATGTACTTTGAATAGATAATATCTTATCCATTGAGACATTAAAAAGTGCAATTTGGTGTTTTTTTGGGATTTTTGAAGCCAAAATTTGAAAGTTGAAATTGTTCTATTTCAACGTCACAATTCAGCAACCAAAGTTGAGATATAAAAAATGCCACATTTTCTATAATATATATCATATGGCTTTGAAACTTTGTAAACTGACTCATAATACACTAAGCTTAAATCATGCCAAGTTTTATTGGAATTGGTCAAGTTTTTGGCCCCTAATAGGCCCAAGACCACAATTAATGACCCCGCTTTTCGTTGTTCACGAATATAGTTCCCTTTAATTATAGTGTATTTCTTCTTAAATTTTTTTCTTTCCTTTTCTCAAACATTTCTTAGCTTTTATAAGGTGGAAATGAAAGAAGAGAGGTGAAATAAATTTTTAGATGTTTAATTTTAACTGATTTTGATATGGAAAGAGTGATTAGGTCAGGTGCAAAAAGGTGATATTTACAGTTTTCGGAACATCTCTTGACTTGTCCATAGGGGTATGGATGTGTATTGGCTAAATTTGTAAGTTTTATACGTGCAATTTTTCTGAAACTTGGACATATTTTTGGACTTGTACTGTACATTACACACACAAAAAATTAGACAAAAAGAATAGGCAAATTTTTTTTAATGCGACAAAACGTTATAAAGAAATGATAGAGGAATTAATTGTGGTCTCGGGCCTAAGAGGTGCATTTCAGCAAATTTTGAATTTATACTTTGACAACTTCTCTGAATGATCTATTGGTATTGATTTGTCAAACTATATGAGAAGAAATGATTTCCACTTTTATTTCATAGAAATTTGTAAAAAAAGTCACTTTTCAGCTGATATGCCCAAAAAGTAGCTTTTTCACTTTTTTCAATATTTTTGCAAAAGCAGCATCCTTAATTTTTCTCTGACATTTTGTTTCTGATATCTATTTGTGTTTGTGGTATTTATTTCATGTGTTTTACTCATTTGTGAACTCTGAACACAAAGAAAAGTGGATAAAAGCATTAAAAGAGTGCAAAATGTGCTGTTTTAATAGTCTAGGTCTAACGGTCCGTACGAAGCAAGTGAAATATGAAGTTCTATGCACTTAAAAATTGTATTTCTTTAAACAGATTGCACTGAATCTATATCAAAAGCACTTATTACTGGTTGTTTAAACTTGTCTGTTTCACAGAATACCTTTATTTTCTTCTGTTGGATGGCTGGTGGTTAAAATATTGGCATTTTAAGATTGAAATTTCATGCAGGTTTTAAACAGTAAATTGAAAAAACTTTGCATCAGACCATACTGTCTACATACATAGTTAAAAGCAACAGTTTTGTAACATCCAGGCTTCATATTTGATCATATCTCAGCAAGGATTTGAGCAAAAAGAAGCATATTTCCATCTCCAATATCATTTATATGCAATTTAATATGGAAATATAGGGAACGGCCCAAATTGACAACTTGTTATTTTAAGCTTGACATTGCTTAAGACCATGTAAAACTCATGTGTTATGCTATTTGAAACTTATATTTACATCAAAAGAACATTTATGATATGTAAAATGTTTTGTTTTAATTTAACAACTTCAGAAAATTGTTGTAAGTGGAAAATATTACATTTCATATAAGGCCTCACTTCATTTGAAAACCTCTATTTTTAGGCATAGGCACATATAAAATTAACTTTTGTCAAATTTTTATAAGTCTCATACATTAAGTATGCTATCATGTACTTTGAATAGATAATATCTTATCCATTGAGACATTAAAAAGTGCAATTTGGTGTTTTTTTGGGATTTTTGAAGCCAAAATTTGAAAGTTGAAATTGTTCTATTTCAACGTCACAATTCAGCAACCAAAGTTGAGATATAAAAAATGCCACATTTTCTATAATATATATCATATGGCTTTGAAACTTTGTAAACTGACTCATAATACACTAAGCTTAAATCATGCCAAGTTTTATTGGAATTGGTCAAGTTTTTGGCCCCTAATAGGCCCAAGACCACAATTAATGACCCCGCTTTTCGTTGTTCACGAATATAGTTCCCTTTAATTATAGTGTATTTCTTCTTAAATTTTTTTCTTTCCTTTTCTCAAACATTTCTTAGCTTTTATAAGGTGGAAATGAAAGAAGAGAGGTGAAATAAATTTTTAGATGTTTAATTTTAACTGATTTTGATATGGAAAGAGTGATTAGGTCAGGTGCAAAAAGGTGATATTTACAGTTTTCGGAACATCTCTTGACTTGTCCATAGGGGTATGGATGTGTATTGGCTAAATTTGTAAGTTTTATACGTGCAATTTTTCTGAAACTTGGACATATTTTTGGACTTGTACTGTACATTACACACACAAAAAATTAGACAAAAAGAATAGGCAAATTTTTTTTAATGCGACAAAACGTTATAAAGAAATGATAGAGGAATTAATTGTGGTCTCGGGCCTAAGAGGTGCATTTCAGCAAATTTTGAATTTATACTTTGACAACTTCTCTGAATGATCTATTGGTATTGATTTGTCAAACTATATGAGAAGAAATGATTTCCACTTTTATTTCATAGAAATTTGTAAAAAAAGTCACTTTTCAGCTGATATGCCCAAAAAGTAGCTTTTTCACTTTTTTCAATATTTTTGCAAAAGCAGCATCCTTAATTTTTCTCTGACATTTTGTTTCTGATATCTATTTGTGTTTGTGGTATTTATTTCATGTGTTTTACTCATTTGTGAACTCTGAACACAAAGAAAAGTGGATAAAAGCATTAAAAGAGTGCAAAATGTGCTGTTTTAATAGTCTAGGTCTAACGGTCCGTACGAAGCAAGTGAAATATGAAGTTCTATGCACTTAAAAATTGTATTTCTTTAAACAGATTGCACTGAATCTATATCAAAAGCACTTATTACTGGTTGTTTAAACTTGTCTGTTTCACAGAATACCTTTATTTTCTTCTGTTGGATGGCTGGTGGTTAAAATATTGGCATTTTAAGATTGAAATTTCATGCAGGTTTTAAACAGTAAATTGAAAAAACTTTGCATCAGACCATACTGTCTACATACATAGTTAAAAGCAACAGTTTTGTAACATCCAGGCTTCATATTTGATCATATCTCAGCAAGGATTTGAGCAAAAAGAAGCATATTTCCATCTCCAATATCATTTATATGCAATTTAATATGGAAATATAGGGAACGGCCCAAATTGACAACTTGTTATTTTAAGCTTGACATTGCTTAAGACCATGTAAAACTCATGTGTTATGCTATTTGAAACTTATATTTACATCAAAAGAACATTTATGATATGTAAAATGTTTTGTTTTAATTTAACAACTTCAGAAAATTGTTGTAAGTGGAAAATATTACATTTCATATAAGGCCTCACTTCATTTGAAAACCTCTATTTTTAGGCATAGGCACATATAAAATTAACTTTTGTCAAATTTTTATAAGTCTCATACATTAAGTATGCTATCATGTACTTTGAATAGATAATATCTTATCCATTGAGACATTAAAAAGTGCAATTTGGTGTTTTTTTGGGATTTTTGAAGCCAAAATTTGAAAGTTGAAATTGTTCTATTTCAACGTCACAATTCAGCAACCAAAGTTGAGATATAAAAAATGCCACATTTTCTATAATATATATCATATGGCTTTGAAACTTTGTAAACTGACTCATAATACACTAAGCTTAAATCATGCCAAGTTTTATTGGAATTGGTCAAGTTTTTGGCCCCTAATAGGCCCAAGACCACAATTAATGACCCCGCTTTTCGTTGTTCACGAATATAGTTCCCTTTAATTATAGTGTATTTCTTCTTAAATTTTTTTCTTTCCTTTTCTCAAACATTTCTTAGCTTTTATAAGGTGGAAATGAAAGAAGAGAGGTGAAATAAATTTTTAGATGTTTAATTTTAACTGATTTTGATATGGAAAGAGTGATTAGGTCAGGTGCAAAAAGGTGATATTTACAGTTTTCGGAACATCTCTTGACTTGTCCATAGGGGTATGGATGTGTATTGGCTAAATTTGTAAGTTTTATACGTGCAATTTTTCTGAAACTTGGACATATTTTTGGACTTGTACTGTACATTACACACACAAAAAATTAGACAAAAAGAATAGGCAAATTTTTTTTAATGCGACAAAACGTTATAAAGAAATGATAGAGGAATTAATTGTGGTCTCGGGCCTAAGAGGTGCATTTCAGCAAATTTTGAATTTATACTTTGACAACTTCTCTGAATGATCTATTGGTATTGATTTGTCAAACTATATGAGAAGAAATGATTTCCACTTTTATTTCATAGAAATTTGTAAAAAAAGTCACTTTTCAGCTGATATGCCCAAAAAGTAGCTTTTTCACTTTTTTCAATATTTTTGCAAAAGCAGCATCCTTAATTTTTCTCTGACATTTTGTTTCTGATATCTATTTGTGTTTGTGGTATTTATTTCATGTGTTTTACTCATTTGTGAACTCTGAACACAAAGAAAAGTGGATAAAAGCATTAAAAGAGTGCAAAATGTGCTGTTTTAATAGTCTAGGTCTAACGGTCCGTACGAAGCAAGTGAAATATGAAGTTCTATGCACTTAAAAATTGTATTTCTTTAAACAGATTGCACTGAATCTATATCAAAAGCACTTATTACTGGTTGTTTAAACTTGTCTGTTTCACAGAATACCTTTATTTTCTTCTGTTGGATGGCTGGTGGTTAAAATATTGGCATTTTAAGATTGAAATTTCATGCAGGTTTTAAACAGTAAATTGAAAAAACTTTGCATCAGACCATACTGTCTACATACATAGTTAAAAGCAACAGTTTTGTAACATCCAGGCTTCATATTTGATCATATCTCAGCAAGGATTTGAGCAAAAAGAAGCATATTTCCATCTCCAATATCATTTATATGCAATTTAATATGGAAATATAGGGAACGGCCCAAATTGACAACTTGTTATTTTAAGCTTGACATTGCTTAAGACCATGTAAAACTCATGTGTTATGCTATTTGAAACTTATATTTACATCAAAAGAACATTTATGATATGTAAAATGTTTTGTTTTAATTTAACAACTTCAGAAAATTGTTGTAAGTGGAAAATATTACATTTCATATAAGGCCTCACTTCATTTGAAAACCTCTATTTTTAGGCATAGGCACATATAAAATTAACTTTTGTCAAATTTTTATAAGTCTCATACATTAAGTATGCTATCATGTACTTTGAATAGATAATATCTTATCCATTGAGACATTAAAAAGTGCAATTTGGTGTTTTTTTGGGATTTTTGAAGCCAAAATTTGAAAGTTGAAATTGTTCTATTTCAACGTCACAATTCAGCAACCAAAGTTGAGATATAAAAAATGCCACATTTTCTATAATATATATCATATGGCTTTGAAACTTTGTAAACTGACTCATAATACACTAAGCTTAAATCATGCCAAGTTTTATTGGAATTGGTCAAGTTTTTGGCCCCTAATAGGCCCAAGACCACAATTAATGACCCCGCTTTTCGTTGTTCACGAATATAGTTCCCTTTAATTATAGTGTATTTCTTCTTAAATTTTTTTCTTTCCTTTTCTCAAACATTTCTTAGCTTTTATAAGGTGGAAATGAAAGAAGAGAGGTGAAATAAATTTTTAGATGTTTAATTTTAACTGATTTTGATATGGAAAGAGTGATTAGGTCAGGTGCAAAAAGGTGATATTTACAGTTTTCGGAACATCTCTTGACTTGTCCATAGGGGTATGGATGTGTATTGGCTAAATTTGTAAGTTTTATACGTGCAATTTTTCTGAAACTTGGACATATTTTTGGACTTGTACTGTACATTACACACACAAAAAATTAGACAAAAAGAATAGGCAAATTTTTTTTAATGCGACAAAACGTTATAAAGAAATGATAGAGGAATTAATTGTGGTCTCGGGCCTAAGAGGTGCATTTCAGCAAATTTTGAATTTATACTTTGACAACTTCTCTGAATGATCTATTGGTATTGATTTGTCAAACTATATGAGAAGAAATGATTTCCACTTTTATTTCATAGAAATTTGTAAAAAAAGTCACTTTTCAGCTGATATGCCCAAAAAGTAGCTTTTTCACTTTTTTCAATATTTTTGCAAAAGCAGCATCCTTAATTTTTCTCTGACATTTTGTTTCTGATATCTATTTGTGTTTGTGGTATTTATTTCATGTGTTTTACTCATTTGTGAACTCTGAACACAAAGAAAAGTGGATAAAAGCATTAAAAGAGTGCAAAATGTGCTGTTTTAATAGTCTAGGTCTAACGGTCCGTACGAAGCAAGTGAAATATGAAGTTCTATGCACTTAAAAATTGTATTTCTTTAAACAGATTGCACTGAATCTATATCAAAAGCACTTATTACTGGTTGTTTAAACTTGTCTGTTTCACAGAATACCTTTATTTTCTTCTGTTGGATGGCTGGTGGTTAAAATATTGGCATTTTAAGATTGAAATTTCATGCAGGTTTTAAACAGTAAATTGAAAAAACTTTGCATCAGACCATACTGTCTACATACATAGTTAAAAGCAACAGTTTTGTAACATCCAGGCTTCATATTTGATCATATCTCAGCAAGGATTTGAGCAAAAAGAAGCATATTTCCATCTCCAATATCATTTATATGCAATTTAATATGGAAATATAGGGAACGGCCCAAATTGACAACTTGTTATTTTAAGCTTGACATTGCTTAAGACCATGTAAAACTCATGTGTTATGCTATTTGAAACTTATATTTACATCAAAAGAACATTTATGATATGTAAAATGTTTTGTTTTAATTTAACAACTTCAGAAAATTGTTGTAAGTGGAAAATATTACATTTCATATAAGGCCTCACTTCATTTGAAAACCTCTATTTTTAGGCATAGGCACATATAAAATTAACTTTTGTCAAATTTTTATAAGTCTCATACATTAAGTATGCTATCATGTACTTTGAATAGATAATATCTTATCCATTGAGACATTAAAAAGTGCAATTTGGTGTTTTTTTGGGATTTTTGAAGCCAAAATTTGAAAGTTGAAATTGTTCTATTTCAACGTCACAATTCAGCAACCAAAGTTGAGATATAAAAAATGCCACATTTTCTATAATATATATCATATGGCTTTGAAACTTTGTAAACTGACTCATAATACACTAAGCTTAAATCATGCCAAGTTTTATTGGAATTGGTCAAGTTTTTGGCCCCTAAGAGGTGCATTTCAGCAAATTTTGAATTTATACTTTGACAACTTCTCTGAATGATCTATTGGTATTGATTTGTCAAACTATATGAGAAGAAATGATTTCCACTTTTATTTCATAGAAATTTGTAAAAAAAGTCACTTTTCAGCTGATATGCCCAAAAAGTAGCTTTTTCACTTTTTTCAATATTTTTGCAAAAGCAGCATCCTTAATTTTTCTCTGACATTTTGTTTCTGATATCTATTTGTGTTTGTGGTATTTATTTCATGTGTTTTACTCATTTGTGAACTCTGAACACAAAGAAAAGTGGATAAAAGCATTAAAAGAGTGCAAAATGTGCTGTTTTAATAGTCTAGGTCTAACGGTCCGTACGAAGCAAGTGAAATATGAAGTTCTATGCACTTAAAAATTGTATTTCTTTAAACAGATTGCACTGAATCTATATCAAAAGCACTTATTACTGGTTGTTTAAACTTGTCTGTTTCACAGAATACCTTTATTTTCTTCTGTTGGATGGCTGGTGGTTAAAATATTGGCATTTTAAGATTGAAATTTCATGCAGGTTTTAAACAGTAAATTGAAAAAACTTTGCATCAGACCATACTGTCTACATACATAGTTAAAAGCAACAGTTTTGTAACATCCAGGCTTCATATTTGATCATATCTCAGCAAGGATTTGAGCAAAAAGAAGCATATTTCCATCTCCAATATCATTTATATGCAATTTAATATGGAAATATAGGGAACGGCCCAAATTGACAACTTGTTATTTTAAGCTTGACATTGCTTAAGACCATGTAAAACTCATGTGTTATGCTATTTGAAACTTATATTTACATCAAAAGAACATTTATGATATGTAAAATGTTTTGTTTTAATTTAACAACTTCAGAAAATTGTTGTAAGTGGAAAATATTACATTTCATATAAGGCCTCACTTCATTTGAAAACCTCTATTTTTAGGCATAGGCACATATAAAATTAACTTTTGTCAAATTTTTATAAGTCTCATACATTAAGTATGCTATCATGTACTTTGAATAGATAATATCTTATCCATTGAGACATTAAAAAGTGCAATTTGGTGTTTTTTTGGGATTTTTGAAGCCAAAATTTGAAAGTTGAAATTGTTCTATTTCAACGTCACAATTCAGCAACCAAAGTTGAGATATAAAAAATGCCACATTTTCTATAATATATATCATATGGCTTTGAAACTTTGTAAACTGACTCATAATACACTAAGCTTAAATCATGCCAAGTTTTATTGGAATTGGTCAAGTTTTTGGCCCCTAATAGGCCCAAGACCACAATTAATGACCCCGCTTTTCGTTGTTCACGAATATAGTTCCCTTTAATTATAGTGTATTTCTTCTTAAATTTTTTTCTTTCCTTTTCTCAAACATTTCTTAGCTTTTATAAGGTGGAAATGAAAGAAGAGAGGTGAAATAAATTTTTAGATGTTTAATTTTAACTGATTTTGATATGGAAAGAGTGATTAGGTCAGGTGCAAAAAGGTGATATTTACAGTTTTCGGAACATCTCTTGACTTGTCCATAGGGGTATGGATGTGTATTGGCTAAATTTGTAAGTTTTATACGTGCAATTTTTCTGAAACTTGGACATATTTTTGGACTTGTACTGTACATTACACACACAAAAAATTAGACAAAAAGAATAGGCAAATTTTTTTTAATGCGACAAAACGTTATAAAGAAATGATAGAGGAATTAATTGTGGTCTCGGGCCTAAGAGGTGCATTTCAGCAAATTTTGAATTTATACTTTGACAACTTCTCTGAATGATCTATTGGTATTGATTTGTCAAACTATATGAGAAGAAATGATTTCCACTTTTATTTCATAGAAATTTGTAAAAAAAGTCACTTTTCAGCTGATATGCCCAAAAAGTAGCTTTTTCACTTTTTTCAATATTTTTGCAAAAGCAGCATCCTTAATTTTTCTCTGACATTTTGTTTCTGATATCTATTTGTGTTTGTGGTATTTATTTCATGTGTTTTACTCATTTGTGAACTCTGAACACAAAGAAAAGTGGATAAAAGCATTAAAAGAGTGCAAAATGTGCTGTTTTAATAGTCTAGGTCTAACGGTCCGTACGAAGCAAGTGAAATATGAAGTTCTATGCACTTAAAAATTGTATTTCTTTAAACAGATTGCACTGAATCTATATCAAAAGCACTTATTACTGGTTGTTTAAACTTGTCTGTTTCACAGAATACCTTTATTTTCTTCTGTTGGATGGCTGGTGGTTAAAATATTGGCATTTTAAGATTGAAATTTCATGCAGGTTTTAAACAGTAAATTGAAAAAACTTTGCATCAGACCATACTGTCTACATACATAGTTAAAAGCAACAGTTTTGTAACATCCAGGCTTCATATTTGATCATATCTCAGCAAGGATTTGAGCAAAAAGAAGCATATTTCCATCTCCAATATCATTTATATGCAATTTAATATGGAAATATAGGGAACGGCCCAAATTGACAACTTGTTATTTTAAGCTTGACATTGCTTAAGACCATGTAAAACTCATGTGTTATGCTATTTGAAACTTATATTTACATCAAAAGAACATTTATGATATGTAAAATGTTTTGTTTTAATTTAACAACTTCAGAAAATTGTTGTAAGTGGAAAATATTACATTTCATATAAGGCCTCACTTCATTTGAAAACCTCTATTTTTAGGCATAGGCACATATAAAATTAACTTTTGTCAAATTTTTATAAGTCTCATACATTAAGTATGCTATCATGTACTTTGAATAGATAATATCTTATCCATTGAGACATTAAAAAGTGCAATTTGGTGTTTTTTTGGGATTTTTGAAGCCAAAATTTGAAAGTTGAAATTGTTCTATTTCAACGTCACAATTCAGCAACCAAAGTTGAGATATAAAAAATGCCACATTTTCTATAATATATATCATATGGCTTTGAAACTTTGTAAACTGACTCATAATACACTAAGCTTAAATCATGCCAAGTTTTATTGGAATTGGTCAAGTTTTTGGCCCCTAAGAGGCCCAAGACCACAATTAATGACCCCGCTTTTCGTTGTTCACGAATATAGTTCCCTTTAATTATAGTGTATTTCTTCTTAAATTTTTTTCTTTCCTTTTCTCAAACATTTCTTAGCTTTTATAAGGTGGAAATGAAAGAAGAGAGGTGAAATAAATTTTTAGATGTTTAATTTTAACTGATTTTGATATGGAAAGAGTGATTAGGTCAGGTGCAAAAAGGTGATATTTACAGTTTTCGGAACATCTCTTGACTTGTCCATAGGGGTATGGATGTGTATTGGCTAAATTTGTAAGTTTTATACGTGCAATTTTTCTGAAACTTGGACATATTTTTGGACTTGTACTGTACATTACACACACAAAAAATTAGACAAAAAGAATAGGCAAATTTTTTTTAATGCGACAAAACGTTATAAAGAAATGATAGAGGAATTAATTGTGGTCTCGGGCCTAAGAGGTGCATTTCAGCAAATTTTGAATTTATACTTTGACAACTTCTCTGAATGATCTATTGGTATTGATTTGTCAAACTATATGAGAAGAAATGATTTCCACTTTTATTTCATAGAAATTTGTAAAAAAAGTCACTTTTCAGCTGATATGCCCAAAAAGTAGCTTTTTCACTTTTTTCAATATTTTTGCAAAAGCAGCATCCTTAATTTTTCTCTGACATTTTGTTTCTGATATCTATTTGTGTTTGTGGTATTTATTTCATGTGTTTTACTCATTTGTGAACTCTGAACACAAAGAAAAGTGGATAAAAGCATTAAAAGAGTGCAAAATGTGCTGTTTTAATAGTCTAGGTCTAACGGTCCGTACGAAGCAAGTGAAATATGAAGTTCTATGCACTTAAAAATTGTATTTCTTTAAACAGATTGCACTGAATCTATATCAAAAGCACTTATTACTGGTTGTTTAAACTTGTCTGTTTCACAGAATACCTTTATTTTCTTCTGTTGGATGGCTGGTGGTTAAAATATTGGCATTTTAAGATTGAAATTTCATGCAGGTTTTAAACAGTAAATTGAAAAAACTTTGCATCAGACCATACTGTCTACATACATAGTTAAAAGCAACAGTTTTGTAACATCCAGGCTTCATATTTGATCATATCTCAGCAAGGATTTGAGCAAAAAGAAGCATATTTCCATCTCCAATATCATTTATATGCAATTTAATATGGAAATATAGGGAACGGCCCAAATTGACAACTTGTTATTTTAAGCTTGACATTGCTTAAGACCATGTAAAACTCATGTGTTATGCTATTTGAAACTTATATTTACATCAAAAGAACATTTATGATATGTAAAATGTTTTGTTTTAATTTAACAACTTCAGAAAATTGTTGTAAGTGGAAAATATTACATTTCATATAAGGCCTCACTTCATTTGAAAACCTCTATTTTTAGGCATAGGCACATATAAAATTAACTTTTGTCAAATTTTTATAAGTCTCATACATTAAGTATGCTATCATGTACTTTGAATAGATAATATCTTATCCATTGAGACATTAAAAAGTGCAATTTGGTGTTTTTTTGGGATTTTTGAAGCCAAAATTTGAAAGTTGAAATTGTTCTATTTCAACGTCACAATTCAGCAACCAAAGTTGAGATATAAAAAATGCCACATTTTCTATAATATATATCATATGGCTTTGAAACTTTGTAAACTGACTCATAATACACTAAGCTTAAATCATGCCAAGTTTTATTGGAATTGGTCAAGTTTTTGGCCCCTAATAGGCCCAAGACCACAATTAATGACCCCGCTTTTCGTTGTTCACGAATATAGTTCCCTTTAATTATAGTGTATTTCTTCTTAAATTTTTTTCTTTCCTTTTCTCAAACATTTCTTAGCTTTTATAAGGTGGAAATGAAAGAAGAGAGGTGAAATAAATTTTTAGATGTTTAATTTTAACTGATTTTGATATGGAAAGAGTGATTAGGTCAGGTGCAAAAAGGTGATATTTACAGTTTTCGGAACATCTCTTGACTTGTCCATAGGGGTATGGATGTGTATTGGCTAAATTTGTAAGTTTTATACGTGCAATTTTTCTGAAACTTGGACATATTTTTGGACTTGTACTGTACATTACACACACAAAAAATTAGACAAAAAGAATAGGCAAATTTTTTTTAATGCGACAAAACGTTATAAAGAAATGATAGAGGAATTAATTGTGGTCTCGGGCCTAAGAGGTGCATTTCAGCAAATTTTGAATTTATACTTTGACAACTTCTCTGAATGATCTATTGGTATTGATTTGTCAAACTATATGAGAAGAAATGATTTCCACTTTTATTTCATAGAAATTTGTAAAAAAAGTCACTTTTCAGCTGATATGCCCAAAAAGTAGCTTTTTCACTTTTTTCAATATTTTTGCAAAAGCAGCATCCTTAATTTTTCTCTGACATTTTGTTTCTGATATCTATTTGTGTTTGTGGTATTTATTTCATGTGTTTTACTCATTTGTGAACTCTGAACACAAAGAAAAGTGGATAAAAGCATTAAAAGAGTGCAAAATGTGCTGTTTTAATAGTCTAGGTCTAACGGTCCGTACGAAGCAAGTGAAATATGAAGTTCTATGCACTTAAAAATTGTATTTCTTTAAACAGATTGCACTGAATCTATATCAAAAGCACTTATTACTGGTTGTTTAAACTTGTCTGTTTCACAGAATACCTTTATTTTCTTCTGTTGGATGGCTGGTGGTTAAAATATTGGCATTTTAAGATTGAAATTTCATGCAGGTTTTAAACAGTAAATTGAAAAAACTTTGCATCAGACCATACTGTCTACATACATAGTTAAAAGCAACAGTTTTGTAACATCCAGGCTTCATATTTGATCATATCTCAGCAAGGATTTGAGCAAAAAGAAGCATATTTCCATCTCCAATATCATTTATATGCAATTTAATATGGAAATATAGGGAACGGCCCAAATTGACAACTTGTTATTTTAAGCTTGACATTGCTTAAGACCATGTAAAACTCATGTGTTATGCTATTTGAAACTTATATTTACATCAAAAGAACATTTATGATATGTAAAATGTTTTGTTTTAATTTAACAACTTCAGAAAATTGTTGTAAGTGGAAAATATTACATTTCATATAAGGCCTCACTTCATTTGAAAACCTCTATTTTTAGGCATAGGCACATATAAAATTAACTTTTGTCAAATTTTTATAAGTCTCATACATTAAGTATGCTATCATGTACTTTGAATAGATAATATCTTATCCATTGAGACATTAAAAAGTGCAATTTGGTGTTTTTTTGGGATTTTTGAAGCCAAAATTTGAAAGTTGAAATTGTTCTATTTCAACGTCACAATTCAGCAACCAAAGTTGAGATATAAAAAATGCCACATTTTCTATAATATATATCATATGGCTTTGAAACTTTGTAAACTGACTCATAATACACTAAGCTTAAATCATGCCAAGTTTTATTGGAATTGGTCAAGTTTTTGGCCCCTAATAGGCCCAAGACCACAATTAATGACCCCGCTTTTCGTTGTTCACGAATATAGTTCCCTTTAATTATAGTGTATTTCTTCTTAAATTTTTTTCTTTCCTTTTCTCAAACATTTCTTAGCTTTTATAAGGTGGAAATGAAAGAAGAGAGGTGAAATAAATTTTTAGATGTTTAATTTTAACTGATTTTGATATGGAAAGAGTGATTAGGTCAGGTGCAAAAAGGTGATATTTACAGTTTTCGGAACATCTCTTGACTTGTCCATAGGGGTATGGATGTGTATTGGCTAAATTTGTAAGTTTTATACGTGCAATTTTTCTGAAACTTGGACATATTTTTGGACTTGTACTGTACATTACACACACAAAAAATTAGACAAAAAGAATAGGCAAATTTTTTTTAATGCGACAAAACGTTATAAAGAAATGATAGAGGAATTAATTGTGGTCTCGGGCCTAAGAGGTGCATTTCAGCAAATTTTGAATTTATACTTTGACAACTTCTCTGAATGATCTATTGGTATTGATTTGTCAAACTATATGAGAAGAAATGATTTCCACTTTTATTTCATAGAAATTTGTAAAAAAAGTCACTTTTCAGCTGATATGCCCAAAAAGTAGCTTTTTCACTTTTTTCAATATTTTTGCAAAAGCAGCATCCTTAATTTTTCTCTGACATTTTGTTTCTGATATCTATTTGTGTTTGTGGTATTTATTTCATGTGTTTTACTCATTTGTGAACTCTGAACACAAAGAAAAGTGGATAAAAGCATTAAAAGAGTGCAAAATGTGCTGTTTTAATAGTCTAGGTCTAACGGTCCGTACGAAGCAAGTGAAATATGAAGTTCTATGCACTTAAAAATTGTATTTCTTTAAACAGATTGCACTGAATCTATATCAAAAGCACTTATTACTGGTTGTTTAAACTTGTCTGTTTCACAGAATACCTTTATTTTCTTCTGTTGGATGGCTGGTGGTTAAAATATTGGCATTTTAAGATTGAAATTTCATGCAGGTTTTAAACAGTAAATTGAAAAAACTTTGCATCAGACCATACTGTCTACATACATAGTTAAAAGCAACAGTTTTGTAACATCCAGGCTTCATATTTGATCATATCTCAGCAAGGATTTGAGCAAAAAGAAGCATATTTCCATCTCCAATATCATTTATATGCAATTTAATATGGAAATATAGGGAACGGCCCAAATTGACAACTTGTTATTTTAAGCTTGACATTGCTTAAGACCATGTAAAACTCATGTGTTATGCTATTTGAAACTTATATTTACATCAAAAGAACATTTATGATATGTAAAATGTTTTGTTTTAATTTAACAACTTCAGAAAATTGTTGTAAGTGGAAAATATTACATTTCATATAAGGCCTCACTTCATTTGAAAACCTCTATTTTTAGGCATAGGCACATATAAAATTAACTTTTGTCAAATTTTTATAAGTCTCATACATTAAGTATGCTATCATGTACTTTGAATAGATAATATCTTATCCATTGAGACATTAAAAAGTGCAATTTGGTGTTTTTTTGGGATTTTTGAAGCCAAAATTTGAAAGTTGAAATTGTTCTATTTCAACGTCACAATTCAGCAACCAAAGTTGAGATATAAAAAATGCCACATTTTCTATAATATATATCATATGGCTTTGAAACTTTGTAAACTGACTCATAATACACTAAGCTTAAATCATGCCAAGTTTTATTGGAATTGGTCAAGTTTTTGGCCCCTAATAGGCCCAAGACCACAATTAATGACCCCGCTTTTCGTTGTTCACGAATATAGTTCCCTTTAATTATAGTGTATTTCTTCTTAAATTTTTTTCTTTCCTTTTCTCAAACATTTCTTAGCTTTTATAAGGTGGAAATGAAAGAAGAGAGGTGAAATAAATTTTTAGATGTTTAATTTTAACTGATTTTGATATGGAAAGAGTGATTAGGTCAGGTGCAAAAAGGTGATATTTACAGTTTTCGGAACATCTCTTGACTTGTCCATAGGGGTATGGATGTGTATTGGCTAAATTTGTAAGTTTTATACGTGCAATTTTTCTGAAACTTGGACATATTTTTGGACTTGTACTGTACATTACACACACAAAAAATTAGACAAAAAGAATAGGCAAATTTTTTTTAATGCGACAAAACGTTATAAAGAAATGATAGAGGAATTAATTGTGGTCTCGGGCCTAAGAGGTGCATTTCAGCAAATTTTGAATTTATACTTTGACAACTTCTCTGAATGATCTATTGGTATTGATTTGTCAAACTATATGAGAAGAAATGATTTCCACTTTTATTTCATAGAAATTTGTAAAAAAAGTCACTTTTCAGCTGATATGCCCAAAAAGTAGCTTTTTCACTTTTTTCAATATTTTTGCAAAAGCAGCATCCTTAATTTTTCTCTGACATTTTGTTTCTGATATCTATTTGTGTTTGTGGTATTTATTTCATGTGTTTTACTCATTTGTGAACTCTGAACACAAAGAAAAGTGGATAAAAGCATTAAAAGAGTGCAAAATGTGCTGTTTTAATAGTCTAGGTCTAACGGTCCGTACGAAGCAAGTGAAATATGAAGTTCTATGCACTTAAAAATTGTATTTCTTTAAACAGATTGCACTGAATCTATATCAAAAGCACTTATTACTGGTTGTTTAAACTTGTCTGTTTCACAGAATACCTTTATTTTCTTCTGTTGGATGGCTGGTGGTTAAAATATTGGCATTTTAAGATTGAAATTTCATGCAGGTTTTAAACAGTAAATTGAAAAAACTTTGCATCAGACCATACTGTCTACATACATAGTTAAAAGCAACAGTTTTGTAACATCCAGGCTTCATATTTGATCATATCTCAGCAAGGATTTGAGCAAAAAGAAGCATATTTCCATCTCCAATATCATTTATATGCAATTTAATATGGAAATATAGGGAACGGCCCAAATTGACAACTTGTTATTTTAAGCTTGACATTGCTTAAGACCATGTAAAACTCATGTGTTATGCTATTTGAAACTTATATTTACATCAAAAGAACATTTATGATATGTAAAATGTTTTGTTTTAATTTAACAACTTCAGAAAATTGTTGTAAGTGGAAAATATTACATTTCATATAAGGCCTCACTTCATTTGAAAACCTCTATTTTTAGGCATAGGCACATATAAAATTAACTTTTGTCAAATTTTTATAAGTCTCATACATTAAGTATGCTATCATGTACTTTGAATAGATAATATCTTATCCATTGAGACATTAAAAAGTGCAATTTGGTGTTTTTTTGGGATTTTTGAAGCCAAAATTTGAAAGTTGAAATTGTTCTATTTCAACGTCACAATTCAGCAACCAAAGTTGAGATATAAAAAATGCCACATTTTCTATAATATATATCATATGGCTTTGAAACTTTGTAAACTGACTCATAATACACTAAGCTTAAATCATGCCAAGTTTTATTGGAATTGGTCAAGTTTTTGGCCCCTAATAGGCCCAAGACCACAATTAATGACCCCGCTTTTCGTTGTTCACGAATATAGTTCCCTTTAATTATAGTGTATTTCTTCTTAAATTTTTTTCTTTCCTTTTCTCAAACATTTCTTAGCTTTTATAAGGTGGAAATGAAAGAAGAGAGGTGAAATAAATTTTTAGATGTTTAATTTTAACTGATTTTGATATGGAAAGAGTGATTAGGTCAGGTGCAAAAAGGTGATATTTACAGTTTTCGGAACATCTCTTGACTTGTCCATAGGGGTATGGATGTGTATTGGCTAAATTTGTAAGTTTTATACGTGCAATTTTTCTGAAACTTGGACATATTTTTGGACTTGTACTGTACATTACACACACAAAAAATTAGACAAAAAGAATAGGCAAATTTTTTTTAATGCGACAAAACGTTATAAAGAAATGATAGAGGAATTAATTGTGGTCTCGGGCCTAAGGTGCATTTCAGCAAATTTTGAATTTATACTTTGACAACTTCTCTGAATGATCTATTGGTATTGATTTGTCAAACTATATGAGAAGAAATGATTTCCACTTTTATTTCATAGAAATTTGTAAAAAAAGTCACTTTTCAGCTGATATGCCCAAAAAGTAGCTTTTTCACTTTTTTCAATATTTTTGCAAAAGCAGCATCCTTAATTTTTCTCTGACATTTTGTTTCTGATATCTATTTGTGTTTGTGGTATTTATTTCATGTGTTTTACTCATTTGTGAACTCTGAACACAAAGAAAAGTGGATAAAAGCATTAAAAGAGTGCAAAATGTGCTGTTTTAATAGTCTAGGTCTAACGGTCCGTACGAAGCAAGTGAAATATGAAGTTCTATGCACTTAAAAATTGTATTTCTTTAAACAGATTGCACTGAATCTATATCAAAAGCACTTATTACTGGTTGTTTAAACTTGTCTGTTTCACAGAATACCTTTATTTTCTTCTGTTGGATGGCTGGTGGTTAAAATATTGGCATTTTAAGATTGAAATTTCATGCAGGTTTTAAACAGTAAATTGAAAAAACTTTGCATCAGACCATACTGTCTACATACATAGTTAAAAGCAACAGTTTTGTAACATCCAGGCTTCATATTTGATCATATCTCAGCAAGGATTTGAGCAAAAAGAAGCATATTTCCATCTCCAATATCATTTATATGCAATTTAATATGGAAATATAGGGAACGGCCCAAATTGACAACTTGTTATTTTAAGCTTGACATTGCTTAAGACCATGTAAAACTCATGTGTTATGCTATTTGAAACTTATATTTACATCAAAAGAACATTTATGATATGTAAAATGTTTTGTTTTAATTTAACAACTTCAGAAAATTGTTGTAAGTGGAAAATATTACATTTCATATAAGGCCTCACTTCATTTGAAAACCTCTATTTTTAGGCATAGGCACATATAAAATTAACTTTTGTCAAATTTTTATAAGTCTCATACATTAAGTATGCTATCATGTACTTTGAATAGATAATATCTTATCCATTGAGACATTAAAAAGTGCAATTTGGTGTTTTTTTGGGATTTTTGAAGCCAAAATTTGAAAGTTGAAATTGTTCTATTTCAACGTCACAATTCAGCAACCAAAGTTGAGATATAAAAAATGCCACATTTTCTATAATATATATCATATGGCTTTGAAACTTTGTAAACTGACTCATAATACACTAAGCTTAAATCATGCCAAGTTTTATTGGAATTGGTCAAGTTTTTGGCCCCTAATAGGCCCAAGACCACAATTAATGACCCCGCTTTTCGTTGTTCACGAATATAGTTCCCTTTAATTATAGTGTATTTCTTCTTAAATTTTTTTCTTTCCTTTTCTCAAACATTTCTTAGCTTTTATAAGGTGGAAATGAAAGAAGAGAGGTGAAATAAATTTTTAGATGTTTAATTTTAACTGATTTTGATATGGAAAGAGTGATTAGGTCAGGTGCAAAAAGGTGATATTTACAGTTTTCGGAACATCTCTTGACTTGTCCATAGGGGTATGGATGTGTATTGGCTAAATTTGTAAGTTTTATACGTGCAATTTTTCTGAAACTTGGACATATTTTTGGACTTGTACTGTACATTACACACACAAAAAATTAGACAAAAAGAATAGGCAAATTTTTTTTAATGCGACAAAACGTTATAAAGAAATGATAGAGGAATTAATTGTGGTCTCGGGCCTAAGAGGTGCATTTCAGCAAATTTTGAATTTATACTTTGACAACTTCTCTGAATGATCTATTGGTATTGATTTGTCAAACTATATGAGAAGAAATGATTTCCACTTTTATTTCATAGAAATTTGTAAAAAAAGTCACTTTTCAGCTGATATGCCCAAAAAGTAGCTTTTTCACTTTTTTCAATATTTTTGCAAAAGCAGCATCCTTAATTTTTCTCTGACATTTTGTTTCTGATATCTATTTGTGTTTGTGGTATTTATTTCATGTGTTTTACTCATTTGTGAACTCTGAACACAAAGAAAAGTGGATAAAAGCATTAAAAGAGTGCAAAATGTGCTGTTTTAATAGTCTAGGTCTAACGGTCCGTACGAAGCAAGTGAAATATGAAGTTCTATGCACTTAAAAATTGTATTTCTTTAAACAGATTGCACTGAATCTATATCAAAAGCACTTATTACTGGTTGTTTAAACTTGTCTGTTTCACAGAATACCTTTATTTTCTTCTGTTGGATGGCTGGTGGTTAAAATATTGGCATTTTAAGATTGAAATTTCATGCAGGTTTTAAACAGTAAATTGAAAAAACTTTGCATCAGACCATACTGTCTACATACATAGTTAAAAGCAACAGTTTTGTAACATCCAGGCTTCATATTTGATCATATCTCAGCAAGGATTTGAGCAAAAAGAAGCATATTTCCATCTCCAATATCATTTATATGCAATTTAATATGGAAATATAGGGAACGGCCCAAATTGACAACTTGTTATTTTAAGCTTGACATTGCTTAAGACCATGTAAAACTCATGTGTTATGCTATTTGAAACTTATATTTACATCAAAAGAACATTTATGATATGTAAAATGTTTTGTTTTAATTTAACAACTTCAGAAAATTGTTGTAAGTGGAAAATATTACATTTCATATAAGGCCTCACTTCATTTGAAAACCTCTATTTTTAGGCATAGGCACATATAAAATTAACTTTTGTCAAATTTTTATAAGTCTCATACATTAAGTATGCTATCATGTACTTTGAATAGATAATATCTTATCCATTGAGACATTAAAAAGTGCAATTTGGTGTTTTTTTGGGATTTTTGAAGCCAAAATTTGAAAGTTGAAATTGTTCTATTTCAACGTCACAATTCAGCAACCAAAGTTGAGATATAAAAAATGCCACATTTTCTATAATATATATCATATGGCTTTGAAACTTTGTAAACTGACTCATAATACACTAAGCTTAAATCATGCCAAGTTTTATTGGAATTGGTCAAGTTTTTGGCCCCTAATAGGCCCAAGACCACAATTAATGACCCCGCTTTTCGTTGTTCACGAATATAGTTCCCTTTAATTATAGTGTATTTCTTCTTAAATTTTTTTCTTTCCTTTTCTCAAACATTTCTTAGCTTTTATAAGGTGGAAATGAAAGAAGAGAGGTGAAATAAATTTTTAGATGTTTAATTTTAACTGATTTTGATATGGAAAGAGTGATTAGGTCAGGTGCAAAAAGGTGATATTTACAGTTTTCGGAACATCTCTTGACTTGTCCATAGGGGTATGGATGTGTATTGGCTAAATTTGTAAGTTTTATACGTGCAATTTTTCTGAAACTTGGACATATTTTTGGACTTGTACTGTACATTACACACACAAAAAATTAGACAAAAAGAATAGGCAAATTTTTTTTAATGCGACAAAACGTTATAAAGAAATGATAGAGGAATTAATTGTGGTCTCGGGCCTAAGAGGTGCATTTCAGCAAATTTTGAATTTATACTTTGACAACTTCTCTGAATGATCTATTGGTATTGATTTGTCAAACTATATGAGAAGAAATGATTTCCACTTTTATTTCATAGAAATTTGTAAAAAAAGTCACTTTTCAGCTGATATGCCCAAAAAGTAGCTTTTTCACTTTTTTCAATATTTTTGCAAAAGCAGCATCCTTAATTTTTCTCTGACATTTTGTTTCTGATATCTATTTGTGTTTGTGGTATTTATTTCATGTGTTTTACTCATTTGTGAACTCTGAACACAAAGAAAAGTGGATAAAAGCATTAAAAGAGTGCAAAATGTGCTGTTTTAATAGTCTAGGTCTAACGGTCCGTACGAAGCAAGTGAAATATGAAGTTCTATGCACTTAAAAATTGTATTTCTTTAAACAGATTGCACTGAATCTATATCAAAAGCACTTATTACTGGTTGTTTAAACTTGTCTGTTTCACAGAATACCTTTATTTTCTTCTGTTGGATGGCTGGTGGTTAAAATATTGGCATTTTAAGATTGAAATTTCATGCAGGTTTTAAACAGTAAATTGAAAAAACTTTGCATCAGACCATACTGTCTACATACATAGTTAAAAGCAACAGTTTTGTAACATCCAGGCTTCATATTTGATCATATCTCAGCAAGGATTTGAGCAAAAAGAAGCATATTTCCATCTCCAATATCATTTATATGCAATTTAATATGGAAATATAGGGAACGGCCCAAATTGACAACTTGTTATTTTAAGCTTGACATTGCTTAAGACCATGTAAAACTCATGTGTTATGCTATTTGAAACTTATATTTACATCAAAAGAACATTTATGATATGTAAAATGTTTTGTTTTAATTTAACAACTTCAGAAAATTGTTGTAAGTGGAAAATATTACATTTCATATAAGGCCTCACTTCATTTGAAAACCTCTATTTTTAGGCATAGGCACATATAAAATTAACTTTTGTCAAATTTTTATAAGTCTCATACATTAAGTATGCTATCATGTACTTTGAATAGATAATATCTTATCCATTGAGACATTAAAAAGTGCAATTTGGTGTTTTTTTGGGATTTTTGAAGCCAAAATTTGAAAGTTGAAATTGTTCTATTTCAACGTCACAATTCAGCAACCAAAGTTGAGATATAAAAAATGCCACATTTTCTATAATATATATCATATGGCTTTGAAACTTTGTAAACTGACTCATAATACACTAAGCTTAAATCATGCCAAGTTTTATTGGAATTGGTCAAGTTTTTGGCCCCTAATAGGCCCAAGACCACAATTAATGACCCCGCTTTTCGTTGTTCACGAATATAGTTCCCTTTAATTATAGTGTATTTCTTCTTAAATTTTTTTCTTTCCTTTTCTCAAACATTTCTTAGCTTTTATAAGGTGGAAATGAAAGAAGAGAGGTGAAATAAATTTTTAGATGTTTAATTTTAACTGATTTTGATATGGAAAGAGTGATTAGGTCAGGTGCAAAAAGGTGATATTTACAGTTTTCGGAACATCTCTTGACTTGTCCATAGGGGTATGGATGTGTATTGGCTAAATTTGTAAGTTTTATACGTGCAATTTTCTGAAACTTGGACATATTTTTGGACTTGTACTGTACATTACACACACAAAAAATTAGACAAAAAGAATAGGCAAATTTTTTTTAATGCGACAAAACGTTATAAAGAAATGATAGAGGAATTAATTGTGGTCTCGGGCCTAAGAGGTGCATTTCAGCAAATTTTGAATTTATACTTTGACAACTTCTCTGAATGATCTATTGGTATTGATTTGTCAAACTATATGAGAAGAAATGATTTCCACTTTTATTTCATAGAAATTTGTAAAAAAAGTCACTTTTCAGCTGATATGCCCAAAAAGTAGCTTTTTCACTTTTTTCAATATTTTTGCAAAAGCAGCATCCTTAATTTTTCTCTGACATTTTGTTTCTGATATCTATTTGTGTTTGTGGTATTTATTTCATGTGTTTTTACTCATTTGTGAACTCTGAACACAAAGAAAAGTGGATAAAAGCATTAAAAGAGTGCAAAATGTGCTGTTTTAATAGTCTAGGTCTAACGGTCCGTACGAAGCAAGTGAAATATGAAGTTCTATGCACTTAAAAATTGTATTTCTTTAAACAGATTGCACTGAATCTATATCAAAAGCACTTATTACTGGTTGTTTAAACTTGTCTGTTTCACAGAATACCTTTATTTTCTTCTGTTGGATGGCTGGTGGTTAAAATATTGGCATTTTAAGATTGAAATTTCATGCAGGTTTTAAACAGTAAATTGAAAAAACTTTGCATCAGACCATACTGTCTACATACATAGTTAAAAGCAACAGTTTTGTAACATCCAGGCTTCATATTTGATCATATCTCAGCAAGGATTTGAGCAAAAAGAAGCATATTTCCATCTCCAATATCATTTATATGCAATTTAATATGGAAATATAGGGAACGGCCCAAATTGACAACTTGTTATTTTAAGCTTGACATTGCTTAAGACCATGTAAAACTCATGTGTTATGCTATTTGAAACTTATATTTACATCAAAAGAACATTTATGATATGTAAAATGTTTTGTTTTAATTTAACAACTTCAGAAAATTGTTGTAAGTGGAAAATATTACATTTCATATAAGGCCTCACTTCATTTGAAAACCTCTATTTTTAGGCATAGGCACATATAAAATTAACTTTTGTCAAATTTTTATAAGTCTCATACATTAAGTATGCTATCATGTACTTTGAATAGATAATATCTTATCCATTGAGACATTAAAAAGTGCAATTTGGTGTTTTTTTGGGATTTTTGAAGCCAAAATTTGAAAGTTGAAATTGTTCTATTTCAACGTCACAATTCAGCAACCAAAGTTGAGATATAAAAAATGCCACATTTTCTATAATATATATCATATGGCTTTGAAACTTTGTAAACTGACTCATAATACACTAAGCTTAAATCATGCCAAGTTTTATTGGAATTGGTCAAGTTTTTGGCCCCTAATAGGCCCAAGACCACAATTAATGACCCCGCTTTTCGTTGTTCACGAATATAGTTCCCTTTAATTATAGTGTATTTCTTCTTAAATTTTTTTCTTTCCTTTTCTCAAACATTTCTTAGCTTTTATAAGGTGGAAATGAAAGAAGAGAGGTGAAATAAATTTTTAGATGTTTAATTTTAACTGATTTTGATATGGAAAGAGTGATTAGGTCAGGTGCAAAAAGGTGATATTTACAGTTTTCGGAACATCTCTTGACTTGTCCATAGGGGTATGGATGTGTATTGGCTAAATTTGTAAGTTTTATACGTGCAATTTTTCTGAAACTTGGACATATTTTTGGACTTGTACTGTACATTACACACACAAAAAATTAGACAAAAAGAATAGGCAAATTTTTTTTAATGCGACAAAACGTTATAAAGAAATGATAGAGGAATTAATTGTGGTCTCGGGCCTAAGAGGTGCATTTCAGCAAATTTTGAATTTATACTTTGACAACTTCTCTGAATGATCTATTGGTATTGATTTGTCAAACTATATGAGAAGAAATGATTTCCACTTTTATTTCATAGAAATTTGTAAAAAAAGTCACTTTTCAGCTGATATGCCCAAAAAGTAGCTTTTTCACTTTTTTCAATATTTTTGCAAAAGCAGCATCCTTAATTTTTCTCTGACATTTTGTTTCTGATATCTATTTGTGTTTGTGGTATTTATTTCATGTGTTTTACTCATTTGTGAACTCTGAACACAAAGAAAAGTGGATAAAAGCATTAAAAGAGTGCAAAATGTGCTGTTTTAATAGTCTAGGTCTAACGGTCCGTACGAAGCAAGTGAAATATGAAGTTCTATGCACTTAAAAATTGTATTTCTTTAAACAGATTGCACTGAATCTATATCAAAAGCACTTATTACTGGTTGTTTAAACTTGTCTGTTTCACAGAATACCTTTATTTTCTTCTGTTGGATGGCTGGTGGTTAAAATATTGGCATTTTAAGATTGAAATTTCATGCAGGTTTTAAACAGTAAATTGAAAAAACTTTGCATCAGACCATACTGTCTACATACATAGTTAAAAGCAACAGTTTTGTAACATCCAGGCTTCATATTTGATCATATCTCAGCAAGGATTTGAGCAAAAAGAAGCATATTTCCATCTCCAATATCATTTATATGCAATTTAATATGGAAATATAGGGAACGGCCCAAATTGACAACTTGTTATTTTAAGCTTGACATTGCTTAAGACCATGTAAAACTCATGTGTTATGCTATTTGAAACTTATATTTACATCAAAAGAACATTTATGATATGTAAAATGTTTTGTTTTAATTTAACAACTTCAGAAAATTGTTGTAAGTGGAAAATATTACATTTCATATAAGGCCTCACTTCATTTGAAAACCTCTATTTTTAGGCATAGGCACATATAAAATTAACTTTTGTCAAATTTTTATAAGTCTCATACATTAAGTATGCTATCATGTACTTTGAATAGATAATATCTTATCCATTGAGACATTAAAAAGTGCAATTTGGTGTTTTTTTGGGATTTTTGAAGCCAAAATTTGAAAGTTGAAATTGTTCTATTTCAACGTCACAATTCAGCAACCAAAGTTGAGATATAAAAAATGCCACATTTTCTATAATATATATCATATGGCTTTGAAACTTTGTAAACTGACTCATAATACACTAAGCTTAAATCATGCCAAGTTTTATTGGAATTGGTCAAGTTTTTGGCCCCTAAGAGGTGCATTTCAGCAAATTTTGAATTTATACTTTGACAACTTCTCTGAATGATCTATTGGTATTGATTTGTCAAACTATATGAGAAGAAATGATTTCCACTTTTATTTCATAGAAATTTGTAAAAAAAGTCACTTTTCAGCTGATATGCCCAAAAAGTAGCTTTTTCACTTTTTTCAATATTTTTGCAAAAGCAGCATCCTTAATTTTTCTCTGACATTTTGTTTCTGATATCTATTTGTGTTTGTGGTATTTATTTCATGTGTTTTACTCATTTGTGAACTCTGAACACAAAGAAAAGTGGATAAAAGCATTAAAAGAGTGCAAAATGTGCTGTTTTAATAGTCTAGGTCTAACGGTCCGTACGAAGCAAGTGAAATATGAAGTTCTATGCACTTAAAAATTGTATTTCTTTAAACAGATTGCACTGAATCTATATCAAAAGCACTTATTACTGGTTGTTTAAACTTGTCTGTTTCACAGAATACCTTTATTTTCTTCTGTTGGATGGCTGGTGGTTAAAATATTGGCATTTTAAGATTGAAATTTCATGCAGGTTTTAAACAGTAAATTGAAAAAACTTTGCATCAGACCATACTGTCTACATACATAGTTAAAAGCAACAGTTTTGTAACATCCAGGCTTCATATTTGATCATATCTCAGCAAGGATTTGAGCAAAAAGAAGCATATTTCCATCTCCAATATCATTTATATGCAATTTAATATGGAAATATAGGGAACGGCCCAAATTGACAACTTGTTATTTTAAGCTTGACATTGCTTAAGACCATGTAAAACTCATGTGTTATGCTATTTGAAACTTATATTTACATCAAAAGAACATTTATGATATGTAAAATGTTTTGTTTTAATTTAACAACTTCAGAAAATTGTTGTAAGTGGAAAATATTACATTTCATATAAGGCCTCACTTCATTTGAAAACCTCTATTTTTAGGCATAGGCACATATAAAATTAACTTTTGTCAAATTTTTATAAGTCTCATACATTAAGTATGCTATCATGTACTTTGAATAGATAATATCTTATCCATTGAGACATTAAAAAGTGCAATTTGGTGTTTTTTTGGGATTTTTGAAGCCAAAATTTGAAAGTTGAAATTGTTCTATTTCAACGTCACAATTCAGCAACCAAAGTTGAGATATAAAAAATGCCACATTTTCTATAATATATATCATATGGCTTTGAAACTTTGTAAACTGACTCATAATACACTAAGCTTAAATCATGCCAAGTTTTATTGGAATTGGTCAAGTTTTTGGCCCCTAATAGGCCCAAGACCACAATTAATGACCCCGCTTTTCGTTGTTCACGAATATAGTTCCCTTTAATTATAGTGTATTTCTTCTTAAATTTTTTTCTTTCCTTTTCTCAAACATTTCTTAGCTTTTATAAGGTGGAAATGAAAGAAGAGAGGTGAAATAAATTTTTAGATGTTTAATTTTAACTGATTTTGATATGGAAAGAGTGATTAGGTCAGGTGCAAAAAGGTGATATTTACAGTTTTCGGAACATCTCTTGACTTGTCCATAGGGGTATGGATGTGTATTGGCTAAATTTGTAAGTTTTATACGTGCAATTTTTCTGAAACTTGGACATATTTTTGGACTTGTACTGTACATTACACACACAAAAAATTAGACAAAAAGAATAGGCAAATTTTTTTTAATGCGACAAAACGTTATAAAGAAATGATAGAGGAATTAATTGTGGTCTCGGGCCTAAGAGGTGCATTTCAGCAAATTTTGAATTTATACTTTGACAACTTCTCTGAATGATCTATTGGTATTGATTTGTCAAACTATATGAGAAGAAATGATTTCCACTTTTATTTCATAGAAATTTGTAAAAAAAGTCACTTTTCAGCTGATATGCCCAAAAAGTAGCTTTTTCACTTTTTTCAATATTTTTGCAAAAGCAGCATCCTTAATTTTT
>NW_027269091.1:0-44913 GCF_963676685.1 Mytilus edulis
ACAGACGTTGCGGGCATAATATTTGGGCCACATATAAAAAATTGATATCGACTTGTAGCACAGGAACAGGGCAACAAATTCACACCAGTAGATGTATGCTTTGTTGTAACAACTTTCGGCATTTAGCACACTCCCGGAAATCTATGAAAGTCTGGAAAGTCGCTTCCGTTTAATGAATTGTGGACAAACTATACATGCGACCCCCTATAAATAGCGGCAGAAAGTTAGCAAACTGCCAGGGCAACTAACTAATAACACTAAAGTTGTGCTCAGCCGATAAACCTCGCCGGTATTTTTGAAAAAACGGAGAAAACGATTAGACCCAATAGCGTTAGCGGAGGTGTCATTTTGTTAACGTTATCGTAAACACGCACACCTTAGGTTGACAGACGTTGCGGGCATAATATTTGGGCCACATATAAAAAATTGATATCGACTTGTAGCACAGGAACAGGGCAACAAATTCACACCAGTAGATGTATGCTTTGTTGTAACAACTTTCGGCATTTAGCACACTCCGGAAATCTATGAAAGTCTGGAAAGTCGCTTCCGTTTAATGAATTGTGGACAAACTATACATGCGACCCCCTATAAATAGCGGCAGAAAGTTAGCAAACTGCCAGGGCAACTAACTAATAACACTAAAGTTGTGCTCAGCCGATAAACTCGCCGGTATTTTTGAAAAAACGGAGAAAACGATTAGACCCAATAGCGTTAGCGGAGGTGTCATTTTGTTAACGTTATCGTAAACACGCACACCTTAGGTTGACAGACGTTGCGGGCATAATATTTGGGCCACATATAAAAAATTGATATCGACTTGTAGCACAGGAACAGGCAACAAATTCACACCAGTAGATGTATGCTTTGTTGTAACAACTTTCGGCATTTAGCACACTCCCGGAAATCTATGAAAGTCTGGAAAGTCGCTTCCGTTTAATGAATTGTGGACAAACTATACATGCGACCCCCTATAAATAGCGGCAGAAAGTTAGCAAACTGCCAGGGCAACTAACTAATAACACTAAAGTTGTGCTCAGCCGATAAACTCGCCGGTATTTTTGAAAAAACGGAGAAAACGATTAGACCCAATAGCGTTAGCGGAGGTGTCATTTTGTTAACGTTATCGTAAACACGCACACCTTAGGTTGACAGACGTTGCGGGCATAATATTTGGGCCACATATAAAAAATTGATATCGACTTGTAGCACAGGAACAGGGCAACAAATTCACACCAGTAGATGTATGCTTTGTTGTAACAACTTTCGGCATTTAGCACACTCCCGGAAATCTATGAAAGTCTGGAAAGTCGCTTCCGTTTAATGAATTGTGGACAAACTATACATGCGACCCCCTATAAATAGCGGCAGAAAGTTAGCAAACTGTCAGGGCAACTAACTAATAACACTAAAGTTGTGCTCAGCCGATAAACTCGCCGGTATTTTTGAAAAAACGGAGAAAACGATTAGACCCAATAGCGTTAGCGGAGGTGTCATTTTGTTAACGTTATCGTAAACACGCACACCTTAGGTTGACAGACGTTGCGGGCATAATATTTGGGCCACATATAAAAAATTGATATCGACTTGTAGCACAGGAACAGGGCAACAAATTCACACCAGTAGATGTATGCTTTGTTGTAACAACATCGGCATTTAGCACACTCCCGGAAATCTATGAAAGTCTGGAAAGTCGCTTCCGTTTAATGAATTGTGGACAAACTATACATGCGACCCCCTATAAATAGCGGCAGAAAGTTAGGAAACTGCCAGGGCAACTAACTAATAACACTAAAGTTGTGCTCAGCCGATAAACTCGCCGGTATTTTTGAAAAAACGGAGAAAACGATTAGACCCAATAGCGTTAGCGGAGGTGTCATTTTGTTAACGTTATCGTAAACACGCACACCTTAGGTTGACAGACGTTGCGGGCATAATATTTGGGCCACATATAAAAAATTGATATCGACTTGTAGCACAGGAACAGGGCAACAAATTCACACCAGTAGATGTATGCTTTGTTGTAACAACTTTCGGCATTTAGCACACTCCCGGAAATCTATGAAAGTCTGGAAAGTCGCTTCCGTTTAATGAATTGTGGACAAACTATACATGCGACCCCCTATAAATAGCGGCAGAAAGTTAGCAAACTGCCAGGGCAACTAACTAATAACACTAAAGTTGTGCTCAGCCGATAAACTCGCCGGTATTTTTGAAAAAACGGAGAAAACGATTAGGACCCAATAGCGTTAGCGGAGGTGTCATTTTGTTAACGTTATCGTAAACACGCACACCTTAGGTTGACAGACGTTGCGGGCATAATATTTGGGCCACATATAAAAAATTGATATCGACTTGTAGCACAGGAACAGGGCAACAAATTCACACCAGTAGATGTATGCTTTGTTGTAACAACTTTCGGCATTTAGCACACTCCCGGAAATCTATGAAAGTCTGGAAAGTCGCTTCCGTTTAATGAATTGTGGACAAACTATACATGCGACCCCCTATAAATAGCGGCAGAAAGTTTAGCAAACTGCCAGGGCAACTAACTAATAACACTAAAGTTGTGCTCAGCCGATAAACTCGCCGGTATTTTTGAAAAAACGGAGAAAACGATTAGACCCAATAGCGTTAGCGGAGGTGTCATTTTGTTAACGTTATCGTAAACACGCACACCTTAGGTTGACAGACGTTGCGGGCATAATATTTGGGCCACATATAAAAAATTGATATCGACTTGTAGCACAGGAACAGGGCAACAAATTCACACCAGTAGATGTATGCTTTGTTGTAACAACTTTCGGCATTTAGCACACTCCCGGAAATCTATGAAAGTCTGGAAAGTCGCTTCGTTTAATGAATTGTGGACAAACTATACATGCGACCCCCCTATAAATAGCGGCAGAAAGTTAGCAAACTGCCAGGGCAACTAACTAATAACACTAAAGTTGTGCTCAGCCGATAAACTCGCCGGTATTTTTGAAAAAACGGAGAAAACGATTAGACCCAATAGCGTTAGCGGAGGTGTCATTTTGTTAACGTTATCGTAAAACACGCACACCTTAGGTTGACAGACGTTGCGGGCATAATATTTGGGCCACATATAAAAAATTGATATCGACTTGTAGCACAGGAACAGGGCAACAAATTCACACCAGTAGATGTATGCTTTGTTGTAACAACTTTCGGCATTTAGCACACTCCCGGAAATCTATGAAAGTCTGGAAAGTCGCTTCCGTTTAATGAATTGTGGACAAACTATACATGCGACCCCCTATAAATAGCGGCAGAAAGTTAGCAAACTGCCAGGGCAACTAACTAATAACACTAAAGTTGTGCTCAGCCGATAAACTCGCCGGTATTTTTGAAAAAACGGAGAAAACGATTAGACCCAATAGCGTTAGCGGAGGTGTCATTTTGTTAACGTTATCGTAAACACGCACACCTTAGGTTGACAGACGTTGCGGGCATAATATTTGGGCCACATATAAAAAATTGATATCGACTTGTAGCACAGGAACAGGGCAACAAATTCACACCAGTAGATGTATGCTTTGTTGTAACAACTTTCGGCATTTAGCACACTCCCGGAAATCTATGAAAGTCTGGAAAGTCGCTTCCGTTTAATGAATTGTGGACAAACTATACATGCGACCCCCTATAAATAGCGGCAGAAAGTTAGCAAACTGCCAGGGCAACTAACTAATAACACTAAAGTTGTGCTCAGCCGATAAACTCGCCGGTATTTTTGAAAAAACGGAGAAAACGATTAGACCCAATAGCGTTAGCGGAGGTGTCATTTTGTTAACGTTATCGTAAACACGCACACCTTAGGTTGACAGACGTTGCGGGCATAATATTTGGGCCACATATAAAAAATTGATATCGACTTGTAGCACAGGAACAGGGCAACAAATTCACACCAGTAGATGTATGCTTTGTTGTAACAACTTTCGGCATTTAGCACACTCCCGGAAATCTATGAAAGTCTGGAAAGTCGCTTCCGTTTAATGAATTGTGGACAAACTATACATGCGACCCCCTATAAATAGCGGCAGAAAGTTAGCAAACTGCCAGGGCAACTAACTAATAACACTAAAGTTGTGCTCAGCCGATAAACTCGCCGGTATTTTTGAAAAAACGGAGAAAACGATTAGACCCAATAGCGTTAGCGGAGGTGTCATTTTGTTAACGTTATCGTAAACACGCACACCTTAGGTTGACAGACGTTGCGGGCATAATATTTGGGCCACATATAAAAAATTGATATCGACTTGTAGCACAGGAACAGGGCAACAAATTCACACCAGTAGATGTATGCTTTGTTTGTAACAACCATGGCATTTAGCACACTCCCGGAAATCTATGAAAGTCTGGAAAGTCGCTTCCGTTTAATGAATTGTGGACAAACTATACATGCGACCCCCTATAAATAGCGGCAGAAAGTTAGGAAACTGCCAGGGCAACTAACTAATAACACTAAAGTTGTGCTCAGCCGATAAACTCGCCGGTATTTTTGAAAAAACGGAGAAAACGATTAGACCCAATAGCGTTAGCGGAGGTGTCATTTTGTTAACGTTATCGTAAACACGCACACCTTAGGTTGACAGACGTTGCGGGCATAATATTTGGGCCACATATAAAAAATTGATATCGACTTGTAGCACAGGAACAGGGCAACAAATTCACACCAGTAGATGTATGCTTTGTTGTAACAACTTTCGGCATTTAGCACACTCCCGGAAATCTATGAAAGTCTGGAAAGTCGCTTCCGTTTAATGAATTGTGGACAAACTATACATGCGACCCCCTATAAATAGCGGCAGAAAGTTAGCAAACTGCCAGGGCAACTAACTAATAACACTAAAGTTGTGCTCAGCCGATAAACTCGCCGGTATTTTTGAAAAAACGGAGAAAACGATTAGACCCAATAGCGTTAGCGGAGGTGTCATTTTGTTAACGTTATCGTAAACACGCACACCTTAGGTTGACAGACGTTGCGGGCATAATATTTGGGCCACATATAAAAAATTGATATCGACTTGTAGCACAGGAACAGGGCAACAAATTCACACCAGTAGATGTATGCTTTGTTGTAACAACTTTCGGCATTTAGCACACTCCCGGAAATCTATGAAAGTCTGGAAAGTCGCTTCCGTTTAATGAATTGTGGACAAACTATACATGCGACCCCCTATAAATAGCGGCAGAAAGTTAGCAAACTGCCAGGGCAACTAACTAATAACACTAAAGTTGTGCTCAGCCGATAAACTCGCCGGTATTTTTGAAAAAACGGAGAAAACGATTAGACCCAATAGCGTTAGCGGAGGTGTCATTTTGTTAACGTTATCGTAAACACGCACACCTTAGGTTGACAGACGTTGCGGGCATAATATTTGGGCCACATATAAAAAATTGATATCGACTTGTAGCACAGGAACAGGGCAACAAATTCACACCAGTAGATGTATGCTTTGTTGTAACAACTTTCGGCATTTAGCACACTCCCGGAAATCTATGAAAGTCTGGAAAGTCGCTTCCGTTTAATGAATTGTGGACAAACTATACATGCGACCCCCTATAAATAGCGGCAGAAAGTTAGCAAACTGCCAGGGCAACTAACTAATAACACTAAAGTTGTGCTCAGCCGATAAACTCGCCGGTATTTTTGAAAAAACGGAGAAAACGATTAGACCCAATAGCGTTAGCGGAGGTGTCATTTTGTTAACGTTATCGTAAACACGCACACCTTAGGTTGACAGACGTTGCGGGCATAATATTTGGGCCACATATAAAAAATTGATATCGACTTGTAGCACAGGAACAGGGCAACAAATTCACACCAGTAGATGTATGCTTTGTTGTAACAACTTTCGGCATTTAGCACACTCCCGGAAATCTATGAAAGTCTGGAAAGTCGCTTCCGTTTAATGAATTGTGGACAAACTATACATGCGACCCCCTATAAATAGCGGCAGAAAGTTAGCAAACTGCCAGGGCAACTAACTAATAACACTAAAGTTGTGCTCAGCCGATAAACTCGCCGGTATTTTTGAAAAAACGGAGAAAACGATTAGACCCAATAGCGTTAGCGGAGGTGTCATTTTGTTAACGTTATCGTAAACACGCACACCTTAGGTTGACAGACGTTGCGGGCATAATATTTGGGCCACATATAAAAAATTGATATCGACTTGTAGCACAGGAACAGGGCAACAAATTCACACCAGTAGATGTATGCTTTGTTGTAACAACTTTCGGCATTTAGCACACTCCCGGAAATCTATGAAAGTCTGGAAAGTCGCTTCCGTTTAATGAATTGTGGACAAACTATACATGCGACCCCCTATAAATAGCGGCAGAAAGTTAGCAAACTGCCAGGGCAACTAACTAATAACACTAAAGTTGTGCTCAGCCGATAAACTCGCCGGTATTTTTGAAAAAACGGAGAAAACGATTAGACCCAATAGCGTTAGCGGAGGTGTCATTTTGTTAACGTTATCGTAAACACGCACACCTTAGGTTGACAGACGTTGCGGGCATAATATTTGGGCCACATATAAAAAATTGATATCGACTTGTAGCACAGGAACAGGGCAACAAATTCACACCAGTAGATGTATGCTTTGTTGTAACAACTTTCGGCATTTAGCACACTCCCGGAAATCTATGAAAGTCTGGAAAGTCGCTTCCGTTTAATGAATTGTGGACAAACTATACATGCGACCCCCTATAAATAGCGGCAGAAAGTTAGCAAACTGCCAGGGCAACTAACTAATAACACTAAAGTTGTGCTCAGCCGATAAACTCGCCGGTATTTTTGAAAAAACGGAGAAAACGATTAGACCCAATAGCGTTAGCGGAGGTGTCATTTTGTTAACGTTATCGTAAACACGCACACCTTAGGTTGACAGACGTTGCGGGCATAATATTTGGGCCACATATAAAAAATTGATATCGACTTGTAGCACAGGAACAGGGCAACAAATTCACACCAGTAGATGTATGCTTTGTTGTAACAACTTTCGGCATTTAGCACACTCCCGGAAATCTATGAAAGTCTGGAAAGTCGCTTCCGTTTAATGAATTGTGGACAAACTATACATGCGACCCCCTATAAATAGCGGCAGAAAGTTAGCAAACTGCCAGGGCAACTAACTAATAACACTAAGTTGTGCTCAGCCGATAAACTCGCCGGTATTTTTGAAAAAACGGAGAAAACGATTAGACCCAATAGCGTTAGCGGAGGTGTCATTTTGTTAACGTTATCGTAAACACGCACACCTTAGGTTGACAGACGTTGCGGGCATAATATTTGGGCCACATATAAAAAATTGATATCGACTTGTAGCACAGGAACAGGGCAACAAATTCACACCAGTAAGATGTATGCTTTGTTGTAACAACCATGGCATTTAGAACACTCCCGGAAATCTATGAAAGTCTGGAAAGTCGCTTCCGTTTAATGAATTGTGGACAAACTATACATGCGACCCCCTATAAATAGCGGCAGAAAGTTAGCAAACTGCCAGGGCAACTAACTAATAACACTAAAGTTGTGCTCAGCCGATAAACTCGCCGGTATTTTTTGAAAAAACGGAGAAAACGATTAGACCCAATAGCGTTAGCGGAGGTGTCATTTTGTTAACGTTATCGTAAACACGCACACCTTAGGTTGACAGACGTTGCGGGCATAATATTTGGGCCACATATAAAAAATTGATATCGACTTGTAGCACAGGAACAGGGCAACAAATTCACACCAGTAGATGTATGCTTTGTTGTAACAACTTTCGGCATTTAGCACACTCCCGGAAATCTATGAAAGTCTGGAAAGTCGCTTCCGTTTAATGAATTGTGGACAAACTATACATGCGACCCCCTATAAATAGCGGCAGAAAGTTAGCAAACTGCCAGGGCAACTAACTAATAACACTAAAGTTGTGCTCAGCCGATAAACTCGCCGGTATTTTTGAAAAAACGGAGAAAACGATTAGACCCAATAGCGTTAGCGGAGGTGTCATTTTGTTAACGTTATCGTAAACACGCACACCTTAGGTTGACAGACGTTGCGGGCATAATATTTGGGCCACATATAAAAAATTGATATCGACTTGTAGCACAGGAACAGGGCAACAAATTCACACCAGTAGATGTATGCTTTGTTGTAACAACTTTCGGCATTTAGCACACTCCCGGAAATCTATGAAAGTCTGGAAAGTCGCTTCCGTTTAATGAATTGTGGACAAACTATACATGCGACCCCCTATAAATAGCGGCAGAAAGATAGCAAACTGCCAGGGCAACTAACTAATAACACTAAAGTTGTGCTCAGCCGATAAACTCGCCGGTATTTTTGAAAAAACGGAGGAAAACGATTAGACCCAATAGCGTTAGCGGAGGTGTCATTTTGTTAACGTTATCGTAAACACGCACACCTTAGGTTGACAGACGTTGCGGGCATAATATTTGGGCCACATATAAAAAATTGATATCGACTTGTAGCACAGGAACAGGGCAACAAATTCACACCAGTAGATGTATGCTTTGTTGTAACAACTTTCGGCATTTAGCACACTCCCGGAAATCTATGAAAGTCTGGAAAGTCGCTTCCGTTTAATGAATTGTGGACAAACTATACATGCGACCCCCTATAAATAGCGGCAGAAAGTTAGCAAACTGCCAGGGCAACTAACTAAAAACACTAAAGTTGTGCTCAGCCGATAAACTCGCCGGTATTTTTGAAAAAACGGAGAAAACGATTAGACCCAATAGCGTTAGCGGAGGTGTCATTTTGTTAACGTTATCGTAAACACGCACACCTTAGGTTGACAGACGTTGCGGGCATAATATTTGGGCCACATATAAAAAATTGATATCGACTTGTAGCACAGGAACAGGGCAACAAATTCACACCAGTAGATGTATGCTTTGTTGTAACAACTTTCGGCATTTAGCACACTCCCGGAAATCTATGAAAGTCTGGAAAGTCGCTTCCGTTTAATGAATTGTGGACAAACTATACATGCGACCCCCTATAAATAGCGGCAGAAAGTTAGCAAACTGCCAGGGCAACTAACTAATAACACTAAAGTTGTGCTCAGCCGATAAACTCGCCGGTATTTTTGAAAAAACGGAGAAAACGATTAGACCCAATAGCGTTAGCGGAGGTGTCATTTTGTTAACGTTATCGTAAACACGCACACCTTAGGTTGACAGACGTTGCGGGCATAATATTTGGGCCACATATAAAAAATTGATATCGACTTGTAGCACAGGAACAGGGCAACAAATTCACACCAGTAGATGTATGCTTTGTTGTAACAACTTTCGGCATTTAGCACACTCCCGGAAATCTATGAAAGTCTGGAAAGTCGCTTCCGTTTAATGAATTGTGGACAAACTATACATGCGACCCCCTATAAATAGCGGCAGAAAGTTAGCAAACTGCCAGGGCAACTAACTAAAAACACTAAAGTTGTGCTCAGCCGATAAACTCGCCGGTATTTTTGAAAAAACGGAGAAAACGATTAGACCCAATAGCGTTAGCGGAGGTGTCATTTTGTTAACGTTATCGTAAACACGCACACCTTAGGTTGACAGACGTTGCGGGCATAATATTTGGGCCACATATAAAAAATTGATATCGACTTGTAGCACAGGAACAGGGCAACAAATTCACACCAGTAGATGTATGCTTTGTTGTAACAACCATGGCATTTAGCACACTCCCGGAAATCTATGAAAGTCTGGAAAGTCGCTTCCGTTTAATGAATTGTGGACAAACTATACATGCGACCCCCTATAAATAGCGGCAGAAAGTTAGCAAACTGCCAGGGCAACTAACTAATAACACTAAAGTTGTGCTCAGCCGATAAACTCGCCGGTATTTTTGAAAAAACGGAGAAAACGATTAGACCCAATAGCGTTAGCGGAGGTGTCATTTTGTTAACGTTATCGTAAACACGCACACCTTAGGTTGACAGACGTTGCGGGCATAATATTTGGGCCACATATAAAAAATTGATATCGACTTGTAGCACAGGAACAGGGC
This sequence comes from Mytilus edulis, assembly GCF_963676685.1. NCBI lineage: Eukaryota > Metazoa > Mollusca > Bivalvia > Mytilida > Mytilidae > Mytilus > Mytilus edulis. The sequence goes on from NW_027269091.1 coordinate 10,058, forward strand.
AACAAATTCACACCAGTAGATGTATGCTTTGTTGTAACAACCATGGCATTTAGCACACTCCCGGAAATCTATGAAAGTCTGGAAAGTCGCTTCCGTTTAATGAATTGTGGACAAACTATACATGCGACCCCCTATAAATAGCGGCAGAAAGTTAGGAAACTGCCAGGGCAACTAACTAATAACACTAAAGTTGTGCTCAGCCGATAAACTCGCCGGTATTTTTGAAAAAACGGAGAAAACGATTAGACCCAATAGCGTTAGCGGAGGTGTCATTTTGTTAACGTTATCGTAAACACGCACACCTTAGGTTGACAGACGTTGCGGGCATAATATTTGGGCCACATATAAAAAATTGATATCGACTTGTAGCACAGGAACAGGGCAACAAATTCACACCAGTAGATGTATGCTTTGTTGTAACAACCATGGCATTTAGCACACTCCCGGAAATCTATGAAAGTCTGGAAAGTCGCTTCCGTTTAATGAATTGTGGACAAACTATACATGCGACCCCCTATAAATAGCGGCAGAAAGTTAGGAAACTGCCAGGGCAACTAACTAATAACACTAAAGTTGTGCTCAGCCGATAAACTCGCCGGTATTTTTGAAAAAAACGGAGAAAACGATTAGACCCAATAGCGTTAGCGGAGGTGTCATTTTGTTAACGTTATCGTAAACACGCACACCTTAGGTTGACAGACGTTGCGGGCATAATATTTGGGCCACATATCAAAAATTGATATCGACTTGTAGCACAGGAACAGGGCAACAAATTCACACCAGTAGATGTATGCTTTGTTGTAACAACTTTCGGCATTTAGCACACTCCCGGAAATCTATGAAAGTCTGGAAAGTCGCTTCCGTTTAATGAATTGTGGACAAACTATACATGCGACCCCCTATAAATAGCGGCAGAAAGTTAGCAAACTGCCAGGGCAACTAACTAATAACACTAAAGTTGTGCTCAGCCGATAAACTCGCCGGTATTTTTGAAAAAACGGAGGAAAACGATTAGACCCAATAGCGTTAGCGGAGGTGTCATTTTGTTAACGTTATCGTAAACACGCACACCTTAGGTTGACAGACGTTGCGGGCATAATATTTGGGCCACATATAAAAAATTGATATCGACTTGTAGCACAGGAACAGGGCAACAAATTCACACCAGTAGATGTATGCTTTGTTGTAACAACCATGGCATTTAGCACACTCCCGGAAATCTATGAAAGTCTGGAAAGTCGCTTCCGTTTAATGAATTGTGGACAAACTATACATGCGACCCCCTATAAATAGCGGCAGAAAGTTAGGAAACTGCCAGGGCAACTAACTAATAACACTAAAGTTGTGCTCAGCCGATAAACTCGCCGGTATTTTTGAAAAAACGGAGAAAACGATTAGACCCAATAGCGTTAGCGGAGGTGTCATTTTGTTAACGTTATCGTAAACACGCACACCTTAGGTTGACAGACGTTGCGGGCATAATATTTGGGCCACATATAAAAAATTGATATCGACTTGTAGCACAGGAACAGGGCAACAAATTCACACCAGTAGATGTATGCTTTGTTGTAACAACCATGGCATTTAGCACACTCCCGGAAATCTATGAAAGTCTGGAAAGTCGCTTCCGTTTAATGAATTGTGGACAAACTATACATGCGACCCCCTATAAATAGCGGCAGAAAGTTAGGAAACTGCCAGGGCAACTAACTAATAACACTAAAGTTGTGCTCAGCCGATAAACTCGCCGGTATTTTTGAAAAAACGGAGAAAACGATTAGACCCAATAGCGTTAGCGGAGGTGTCATTTTGTTAACGTTATCGTAAACACGCACACCTTAGGTTGACAGACGTTGCGGGCATAATATTTGGGCCACATATAAAAAATTGATATCGACTTGTAGCACAGGAACAGGGCAACAAATTCACACCAGTAGATGTATGCTTTGTTGTAACAACTTTCGGCATTTAGCACACTCCCGGAAATCTATGAAAGTCTGGAAAGTCGCTTCCGTTTAATGAATTGTGGACAAACTATACATGCGACCCCCTATAAATAGCGGCAGAAAGTTAGCAAACTGCCAGGGCAACTAACTAATAACACTAAAGTTGTGCTCAGCCGATAAACTCGCCGGTATTTTTGAAAAAACGGAGAAAACGATTAGACCCAATAGCGTTAGCGGAGGTGTCATTTTGTTAACGTTATCGTAAACACGCACACCTTAGGTTGACAGACGTTGCGGGCATAATATTTGGGCCACATATAAAAAATTGATATCGACTTGTAGCACAGGAACAGGGCAACAAATTCACACCAGTAGATGTATGCTTTGTTGTAACAACTTTCGGCATTTAGCACACTCCCGGAAATCTATGAAAGTCTGGAAAGTCGCTTCCGTTTAATGAATTGTGGACAAACTATACATGCGACCCCCTATAAATAGCGGCAGAAAGTTAGCAAACTGCCAGGGCAACTAACTAATAACACTAAAGTTGTGCTCAGCCGATAAACTCGCCGGTATTTTTGAAAAAACGGAGAAAACGATTAGACCCAATAGCGTTAGCGGAGGTGTCATTTTGTTAACGTTATCGTAAACACGCACACCTTAGGTTGACAGACGTTGCGGGCATAATATTTGGGCCACATATAAAAAATTGATATCGACTTGTAGCACAGGAACAGGGCAACAAATTCACACCAGTAGATGTATGCTTTGTTGTAACAACTTTCGGCATTTAGCACACTCCCGGAAATCTATGAAAGTCTGGAAAGTCGCTTCCGTTTAATGAATTGTGGACAAACTATACATGCGACCCCCTATAAATAGCGGCAGAAAGTTAGCAAACTGCCAGGGCAACTAACTAATAACACTAAAGTTGTGCTCAGCCGATAAACTCGCCGGTATTTTTGAAAAAACGGAGAAAACGATTAGACCCAATAGCGTTAGCGGAGGTGTCATTTTGTTAACGTTATCGTAAACACGCACACCTTAGGTTGACAGACGTTGCGGGCATAATATTTGGGCCACATATAAAAAATTGATATCGACTTGTAGCACAGGAACAGGGCAACAAATTCACACCAGTAGATGTATGCTTTGTTGTAACAACTTTCGGCATTTAGCACACTCCCGGAAATCTATGAAAGTCTGGAAAGTCGCTTCCGTTTAATGAATTGTGGACAAACTATACATGCGACCCCCTATAAATAGCGGCAGAAAGTTAGCAAACTGCCAGGGCAACTAACTAATAACACTAAAGTTGTGCTCAGCCGATAAACTCGCCGGTATTTTTGAAAAAACGGAGAAAACGATTAGACCCAATAGCGTTAGCGGAGGTGTCATTTTGTTAACGTTATCGTAAACACGCACACCTTAGGTTGACAGACGTTGCGGGCATAATATTTGGGCCACATATAAAAAATTGATATCGACTTGTAGCACAGGAACAGGGCAACAAATTCACACCAGTAGATGTATGCTTTGTTGTAACAACTTTCGGCATTTAGCACACTCCCGGAAATCTATGAAAGTCTGGAAAGTCGCTTCCGTTTAATAAATTGTGGACAAACTATACATGCGACCCCCTATAAATAGCGGCAGAAAGTTAGCAAACTGCCAGGGCAACTAACTAATAACACTAAAGTTGTGCTCAGCCGATAAACTCGCCGGTATTTTTGAAAAAACGGAGAAAACGATTAGACCCAATAGCGTTAGCGGAGGTGTCATTTTGTTAACGTTATCGTAAACACGCACACCTTAGGTTGACAGACGTTGCGGGCATAATATTTGGGCCACATATAAAAAATTGATATCGACTTGTAGCACAGGAACAGGGCAACAAATTCACACCAGTAGATGTATGCTTTGTTGTAACAACTTTCGGCATTTAGCACACTCCCGGAAATCTATGAAAGTCTGGAAAGTCGCTTCCGTTTAATGAATTGTGGACAAACTATACATGCGACCCCCTATAAATAGCGGCAGAAAGTTAGCAAACTGCCAGGGCAACTAACTAATAACACTAAAGTTGTGCTCAGCCGATAAACTCGCCGGTATTTTTGAAAAAACGGAGAAAACGATTAGACCCAATAGCGTTAGCGGAGGTGTCATTTTGTTAACGTTATCGTAAACACGCACACCTTAGGTTGACAGACGTTGCGGGCATAATATTTGGGCCACATATAAAAAATTGATATCGACTTGTAGCACAGGAACAGGGCAACAAATTCACACCAGTAGATGTATGCTTTGTTGTAACAACTTTCGGCATTTAGCACACTCCCGGAAATCTATGAAAGTCTGGAAAGTCGCTTCCGTTTAATGAATTGTGGACAAACTATACATGCGACCCCCTATAAATAGCGGCAGAAAGTTAGCAAACTGCCAGGGCAACTAACTAATAACACTAAAGTTGTGCTCAGCCGATAAACTCGCCGGTATTTTTGAAAAAACGGAGAAAACGATTAGACCCAATAGCGTTAGCGGAGGTGTCATTTTGTTAACGTTATCGTAAACACGCACACCTTAGGTTGACAGACGTTGCGGGCATAATATTTGGGCCACATATAAAAAATTGATATCGACTTGTAGCACAGGAACAGGGCAACAAATTCACACCAGTAGATGTATGCTTTGTTGTAACAACCATGGCATTTAGAACACTCCCGGAAATCTATGAAAGTCTGGAAAGTCGCTTCCGTTTAATGAATTGTGGACAAACTATACATGCGACCCCCTATAAATAGCGGCAGAAAGTTAGCAAACTGCCAGGGCAACTAACTAATAACACTAAAGTTGTGCTCAGCCGATAAACTCGCCGGTATTTTTGAAAAAACGGAGAAAACGATTAGACCCAATAGCGTTAGCGGAGGTGTCATTTTGTTAACGTTATCGTAAACACGCACACCTTAGGTTGACAGACGTTGCGGGCATAATATTTGGGCCACATATAAAAAATTGATATCGACTTGTAGCACAGGAACAGGGCAACAAATTCACACCAGTAGATGTATGCTTTGTTGTAACAACCATGGCATTTAGAACACTCCCGGAAATCTATGAAAGTCTGGAAAGTCGCTTCCGTTTAATGAATTGTGGACAAACTATACATGCGACCCCCTATAAATAGCGGCAGAAAGTTAGCAAACTGCCAGGGCAACTAACTAATAACACTAAAGTTGTGCTCAGCCGATAAACTCGCCGGTATTTTTGAAAAAACGGAGAAAACGATTAGACCCAATAGCGTTAGCGGAGGTGTCATTTTGTTAACGTTATCGTAAACACGCACACCTTAGGTTGACAGACGTTGCGGGCATAATATTTGGGCCACATATAAAAAATTGATATCGACTTGTAGCACAGGAACAGGGCAACAAATTCACACCAGTAGATGTATGCTTTGTTGTAACAACTTTTCGGCATTTAGCACACTCCCGGAAATCTATGAAAGTCTGGAAGTCGCTTCGTTTAATGAATTGTGGACAAACTATACATGCGACCCCCTATAAATAGCGGCAGAAAGTTAGCAAACTGCCAGGGCAACTAACTAATAACACTAAAGTTGTGCTCAGCCGATAAACTCGCCGGTATTTTTGAAAAAACGGAGAAAACGATTAGACCCAATAGCGTTAGCGGAGGTGTCATTTTGTTAACGTTATCGTAAACACGCACACCTTAGGTTGACAGACGTTGCGGGCATAATATTTGGGCCACATATAAAAAATTGATATCGACTTGTAGCACAGGAACAGGGCAACAAATTCACACCAGTAGATGTATGCTTTGTTGTAACAACTTTCGGCATTTAGCACACTCCCGGAAATCTATGAAAGTCTGGAAAGTCGCTTCCGTTTAATGAATTGTGGACAAACTATACATGCGACCCCCTATAAATAGCGGCAGAAAGATAGCAAACTGCCAGGGCAACTAACTAATAACACTAAAGTTGTGCTCAGCCGATAAACTCGCCGGTATTTTTGAAAAAACGGAGAAAACGATTAGACCCAATAGCGTTAGCGGAGGTGTCATTTTGTTAACGTTATCGTAAACACGCACACCTTAGGTTGACAGACGTTGCGGGCATAATATTTGGGCCACATATAAAAAATTGATATCGACTTGTAGCACAGGAACAGGGCAACAAATTCACACCAGTAGATGTATGCTTTGTTGTAACAACTTTCGGCATTTAGCACACTCCCGGAAATCTATGAAAGTCTGGAAAGTCGCTTCCGTTTAATGAATTGTGGACAAACTATACATGCGACCCCCTATAAATAGCGGCAGAAAGTTAGCAAACTGCCAGGGCAACTAACTAAAAACACTAAAGTTGTGCTCAGCCGATAAACTCGCCGGTATTTTTGAAAAAACGGAGAAAACGATTAGACCCAATAGCGTTAGCGGAGGTGTCATTTTGTTAACGTTATCGTAAACACGCACACCTTAGGTTGACAGACGTTGCGGGCATAATATTTGGGCCACATATAAAAAATTGATATCGACTTGTAGCACAGGAACAGGGCAACAAATTCACACCAGTAGATGTATGCTTTGTTGTAACAACTTTCGGCATTTAGCACACTCCCGGAAATCTATGAAAGTCTGGAAAGTCGCTTCCGTTTAATGAATTGTGGACAAACTATACATGCGACCCCCTATAAATAGCGGCAGAAAGTTAGCAAACTGCCAGGGCAACTAACTAATAACACTAAAGTTGTGCTCAGCCGATAAACTCGCCGGTATTTTTGAAAAAACGGAGAAAACGATTAGACCCAATAGCGTTAGCGGAGGTGTCATTTTGTTAACGTTATCGTAAACACGCACACCTTAGGTTGACAGACGTTGCGGGCATAATATTTGGGCCACATATAAAAAATTGATATCGACTTGTAGCACAGGAACAGGGCAACAAATTCACACCAGTAGATGTATGCTTTGTTGTAACAACTTTCGGCATTTAGCACACTCCCGGAAATCTATGAAAGTCTGGAAAGTCGCTTCCGTTTAATGAATTGTGGACAAACTATACATGCGACCCCCTATAAATAGCGGCAGAAAGTTAGCAAACTGCCAGGGCAACTAACTAAAAACACTAAAGTTGTGCTCAGCCGATAAACTCGCCGGTTTTTTGAAAAAACGGAGAAAACGATTAGACCCAATAGCGTTAGCGGAGGTGTCATTTTGTTAACGTTATCGTAAACACGCACACCTTAGGTTGACAGACGTTGCGGGCATAATATTTGGGCCACATATAAAAAATTGATATCGACTTGTAGCACAGGAACAGGGCAACAAATTCACACCAGTAGATGTATGCTTTGTTGTAACAACTTTCGGCATTTAGCACACTCCCGGAAATCTATGAAAGTCTGGAAAGTCGCTTCCGTTTAATGAATTGTGGACAAACTATACATGCGACCCCCTATAAATAGCGGCAGAAAGTTAGCAAACTGCCAGGGCAACTAACTAATAACACTAAAGTTGTGCTCAGCCGATAAACTCGCCGGTATTTTTGAAAAAACGGAGAAAACGATTAGACCCAATAGCGTTAGCGGAGGTGTCATTTTGTTAACGTTATCGTAAACACGCACACCTTAGGTTGACAGACGTTGCGGGCATAATATTTGGGCCACATATAAAAAATTGATATCGACTTGTAGCACAGGAACAGGGCAACAAATTCACACCAGTAGATGTATGCTTTGTTGTAACAACTTTCGGCATTTAGCACACTCTCGGAAATCTATGAAAGTCTGGAAAGTCGCTTCCGTTTAATGAATTGTGGACAAACTATACATGCGACCCCCTATAAATAGCGGCAGAAAGTTAGCAAACTGCCAGGGCAACTAACTAATAACACTAAAGTTGTGCTCAGCCGATAAACTCGCCGGTATTTTTGAAAAAACGGAGAAAACGATTAGACCCAATAGCGTTAGCGGAGGTGTCATTTTGTTAACGTTATCGTAAACACGCACACCTTAGGTTGACAGACGTTGCGGGCATAATATTTGGGCCACATATAAAAAATTGATATCGACTTGTAGCACAGGAACAGGGCAACAAATTCACACCAGTAGATGTATGCTTTGTTGTAACAACTTTCGGCATTTAGCACACTCCCGGAAATCTATGAAAGTCTGGAAAGTCGCTTCCGTTTAATGAATTGTGGACAAACTATACATGCGACCCCCTATAAATAGCGGCAGAAAGTTAGCAAACTGCCAGGGCAACTAACTAAAAACACTAAAGTTGTGCTCAGCCGATAAACTCGCCGGTATTTTTGAAAAAACGGAGAAAACGATTAGACCCAATAGCGTTAGCGGAGGTGTCATTTTGTTAACGTTATCGTAAACACGCACACCTTAGGTTGACAGACGTTGCGGGCATAATATTTGGGCCACATATAAAAAATTGATATCGACTTGTAGCACAGGAACAGGGCAACAAATTCACACCAGTAGATGTATGCTTTGTTGTAACAACTTTCGGCATTTAGCACACTCCCGGAAATCTATGAAAGTCTGGAAAGTCGCTTCCGTTTAATGAATTGTGGACAAACTATACATGCGACCCCCTATAAATAGCGGCAGAAAGTTAGCAAACTGCCAGGGCAACTAACTAATAACACTAAAGTTGTGCTCAGCCGATAAACTCGCCGGTATTTTTGAAAAAACGGAGAAAACGATTAGACCCAATAGCGTTAGCGGAGGTGTCATTTTGTTAACGTTATCGTAAACACGCACACCTTAGGTTGACAGACGTTGCGGGCATAATATTTGGGCCACATATAAAAAATTGATATCGACTTGTAGCACAGGAACAGGGCAACAAATTCACACCAGTAGATGTATGCTTTGTTGTAACAACTTTCGGCATTTAGCACACTCTCGGAAATCTATGAAAGTCTGGAAAGTCGCTTCCGTTTAATGAATTGTGGACAAACTATACATGCGAACCCCTATAAATAGCGGCAGAAAGTTAGCAAACTGCCAGGGCAACTAACTAATAACACTAAAGTTGTGCTCAGCCGATAAACTCGCCGGTATTTTTGAAAAAACGGAGAAAACGATTAGACCCAATAGCGTTAGCGGAGGTGTCATTTTGTTAACGTTATCGTAAACACACACACCTTAGGTTGACAGACGTTGCGGGCATAATATTTGGGCCACATATAAAAAATTGATATCGACTTGTAGCACAGGAACAGGGCAACAAATTCACACCAGTAGATGTATGCTTTGTTGTAACAACTTTCGGCATTTAGCACACTCCCGGAAATCTATGAAAGTCTGGAAAGTCGCTTCCGTTTAATGAATTGTGGACAAACTATACATGCGACCCCCTATAAATAGCGGCAGAAAGTTAGCAAACTGCCAGGGCAACTAACTAATAACACTAAAGTTGTGCTCAGCCGATAAACTCGCCGGTATTTTTGAAAAAACGGAGAAAACGATTAGACCCAATAGCGTTAGCGGAGGTGTCATTTTGTTAACGTTATCGTAAACACGCACACCTTAGGTTGACAGACGTTGCGGGCATAATATTTGGGCCACATATAAAAAATTGATATCGACTTGTAGCACAGGAACAGGGCAACAAATTCACACCAGTAGATGTATGCTTTGTTGTAACAACTTTCGGCATTTAGCACACTCCCGGAAATCTATGAAAGTCTGGAAAGTCGCTTCCGTTTAATGAATTGTGGACAAACTATACATGCGACCCCCTATAAATAGCGGCAGAAAGTTAGCAAACTGCCAGGGCAACTAACTAATAACACTAAAGTTGTGCTCAGCCGATAAACTCGCCGGTATTTTTGAAAAAACGGAGAAAACGATTAGACCCAATAGCGTTAGCGGAGGTGTCATTTTGTTAACGTTATCGTAAACACGCACACCTTAGGTTGACAGACGTTGCGGGCATAATATTTGGGCCACATATAAAAAATTGATATCGACTTGTAGCACAGGAACAGGGCAACAAATTCACACCAGTAGATGTATGCTTTGTTGTAACAACTTTCGGCATTTAGCACACTCCCGGAAATCTATGAAAGTCTGGAAAGTCGCTTCCGTTTAATGAATTGTGGACAAACTATACATGCGACCCCCTATAAATAGCGGCAGAAAGTTAGCAAACTGCCAGGGCAACTAACTAATAACACTAAAGTTGTGCTCAGCCGATAAACTCGCCGGTATTTTTGAAAAAACGGAGAAAACGATTAGACCCAATAGCGTTAGCGGAGGTGTCATTTTGTTAACGTTATCGTAAACACGCACACCTTAGGTTGACAGACGTTGCGGGCATAATATTTGGGCCACATATCAAAAATTGATATCGACTTGTAGCACAGGAACAGGGCAACAAATTCACACCAGTAGATGTATGCTTTGTTGTAACAACTTTCGGCATTTAGCACACTCCCGGAAATCTATGAAAGTCTGGAAAGTCGCTTCCGTTTAATGAATTGTGGACAAACTATACATGCGACCCCCTATAAATAGCGGCAGAAAGTTAGCAAACTGCCAGGGCAACTAACTAATAACACTAAAGTTGTGCTCAGCCGATAAACTCGCCGGTATTTTTGAAAAAACGGAGAAAACGATTAGACCCAATAGCGTTAGCGGAGGTGTCATTTTGTTAACGTTATCGTAAACACGCACACCTTAGGTTGACAGACGTTGCGGGCATAATATTTGGGCCACATATAAAAAATTGATATCGACTTGTAGCACAGGAACAGGGCAACAAATTCACACCAGTAGATGTATGCTTTGTTGTAACAACTTTCGGCATTTAGCACACTCCCGGAAATCTATGAAAGTCTGGAAAGTCGCTTCCGTTTAATGAATTGTGGACAAACTATACATGCGACCCCCTATAAATAGCGGCAGAAAGTTAGCAAACTGCCAGGGCAACTAACTAATAACACTAAAGTTGTGCTCAGCCGATAAACTCGCCGGTATTTTTGAAAAAAACGGAGAAAACGATTAGACCCAATAGCGTTAGCGGAGGTGTCATTTTGTTAACGTTATCGTAAACACGCACACCTTAGGTTGACAGACGTTGCGGGCATAATATTTGGGCCACATATAAAAAATTGATATCGACTTGTAGCACAGGAACAGGGCAACAAATTCACACCAGTAGATGTATGCTTTGTTGTAACAACTTTCGGCATTTAGCACACTCCCGGAAATCTATGAAAGTCTGGAAAGTCGCTTCCGTTTAATGAATTGTGGACAAACTATACATGCGACCCCCTATAAATAGCGGCAGAAAGTTAGCAAACTGCCAGGGCAACTAACTAATAACACTAAAGTTGTGCTCAGCCGATAAACTCGCCGGTATTTTTGAAAAAACGGAGAAAACGATTAGACCCAATAGCGTTAGCGGAGGTGTCATTTTGTTAACGTTATCGTAAACACGCACACCTTAGGTTGACAGACGTTGCGGGCATAATATTTGGGCCACATATAAAAAATTGATATCGACTTGTAGCACAGGAACAGGGCAACAAATTCACACCAGTAGATGTATGCTTTGTTGTAACAACTTTCGGCATTTAGCACACTCCCGGAAATCTATGAAAGTCTGGAAAGTCGCTTCCGTTTAATGAATTGTGGACAAACTATACATGCGACCCCCTATAAATAGCGGCAGAAAGTTAGCAAACTGCCAGGGCAACTAACTAATAACACTAAAGTTGTGCTCAGCCGATAAACTCGCCGGTATTTTTGAAAAAAACGGAGAAAACGATTAGACCCAATAGCGTTAGCGGAGGTGTCATTTTGTTAACGTTATCGTAAACACGCACACCTTAGGTTGACAGACGTTGCGGGCATAATATTTGGGCCACATATAAAAAATTGATATCGACTTGTAGCACAGGAACAGGGCAACAAATTCACACCAGTAGATGTATGCTTTGTTGTAACAACTTTCGGCATTTAGCACACTCCCGGAAATCTATGAAAGTCTGGAAAGTCGCTTCCGTTTAATGAATTGTGGACAAACTATACATGCGACCCCCTATAAATAGCGGCAGAAAGTTAGCAAACTGCCAGGGCAACTAACTAATAACACTAAAGTTGTGCTCAGCCGATAAACTCGCCGGTATTTTTGAAAAAACGGAGAAAACGATTAGACCCAATAGCGTTAGCGGAGGTGTCATTTTGTTAACGTTATCGTAAACACGCACACCTTAGGTTGACAGACGTTGCGGGCATAATATTTGGGCCACATATAAAAAATTGATATCGACTTGTAGCACAGGAACAGGGCAACAAATTCACACCAGTAGATGTATGCTTTGTTGTAACAACTTTCGGCATTTAGCACACTCCCGGAAATCTATGAAAGTCTGGAAAGTCGCTTCCGTTTAATGAATTGTGGACAAACTATACATGCGACCCCCTATAAATAGCGGCAGAAAGTTAGCAAACTGCCAGGGCAACTAACTAATAACACTAAAGTTGTGCTCAGCCGATAAACTCGCCGGTATTTTTGAAAAAACGGAGAAAACGATTAGACCCAATAGCGTTAGCGGAGGTGTCATTTTGTTAACGTTATCGTAAACACGCACACCTTAGGTTGACAGACGTTGCGGGCATAATATTTGGGCCACATATAAAAAATTGATATCGACTTGTAGCACAGGAACAGGGCAACAAATTCACACCAGTAGATGTATGCTTTGTTGTAACAACTTTCGGCATTTAGCACACTCCCGGAAATCTATGAAAGTCTGGAAAGTCGCTTCCGTTTAATGAATTGTGGACAAACTATACATGCGACCCCCTATAAATAGCGGCAGAAAGTTAGCAAACTGCCAGGGCAACTAACTAATAACACTAAAGTTGTGCTCAGCCGATAAACTCGCCGGTATTTTTGAAAAAACGGAGAAAACGATTAGACCCAATAGCGTTAGCGGAGGTGTCATTTTGTTAACGTTATCGTAAACACGCACACCTTAGGTTGACAGACGTTGCGGGCATAATATTTGGGCCACATATAAAAAATTGATATCGACTTGTAGCACAGGAACAGGGCAACAAATTCACACCAGTAGATGTATGCTTTGTTGTAACAACTTTCGGCATTTAGCACACTCCCGGAAATCTATGAAAGTCTGGAAAGTCGCTTCCGTTTAATGAATCGTGGACAAACTATACATGCGACCCCCTATAAATAGCGGCAGAAAGTTAGCAAACTGCCAGGGCAACTAACTAATAACACTAAAGTTGTGCTCAGCCGATAAACTCGCCGGTATTTTTGAAAAAAACGGAGAAAACGATTAGACCCAATAGCGTTAGCGGAGGTGTCATTTTGTTAACGTTATCGTAAACACGCACACCTTAGGTTGACAGACGTTGCGGGCATAATATTTGGGCCACATATAAAAAATTGATATCGACTTGTAGCACAGGAACAGGGCAACAAATTCACACCAGTAGATGTATGCTTTGTTGTAACAACTTTCGGCATTTAGCACACTCCCGGAAATCTATGAAAGTCTGGAAAGTCGCTTCCGTTTAATGAATTGTGGACAAACTATACATGCGACCCCCTATAAATAGCGGCAGAAATAAACTCGCCGGTATTTTTGAAAAAACGGAGAAAACGATTAGACCCAATAGCGTTAGCGGAGGTGTCATTTTGTTAACGTTATCGTAAACACGCACACCTTAGGTTGACAGACGTTGCGGGCATAATATTTGGGCCACATATCAAAAATTGATATCGACTTGTAGCACAGGAACAGGGCAACAAATTCACACCAGTAGATGTATGCTTTGTTGTAACAACTTTCGGCATTTAGCACACTCCCGGAAATCTATGAAAGTCTGGAAAGTCGCTTCCGTTTAATGAATTGTGGACAAACTATACATGCGACCCCCTATAAATAGCGGCAGAAAGTTAGCAAACTGCCAGGGCAACTAACTAATAACACTAAAGTTGTGCTCAGCCGATAAACTCGCCGGTATTTTTGAAAAAACGGAGAAAACGATTAGACCCAATAGCGTTAGCGGAGGTGTCATTTTGTTAACGTTATCGTAAACACGCACACCTTAGGTTGACAGACGTTGCGGGCATAATATTTGGGCCACATATAAAAAATTGATATCGACTTGTAGCACAGGAACAGGGCAACAAATTCACACCAGTAGATGTATGCTTTGTTGTAACAACTTTCGGCATTTAGCACACTCCCGGAAATCTATGAAAGTCTGGAAAGTCGCTTCCGTTTAATGAATTGTGGACAAACTATACATGCGACCCCCTATAAATAGCGGCAGAAAGTTAGCAAACTGCCAGGGCAACTAACTAATAACACTAAAGTTGTGCTCAGCCGATAAACTCGCCGGTATTTTTGAAAAAAACGGAGAAAACGATTAGACCCAATAGCGTTAGCGGAGGTGTCATTTTGTTAACGTTATCGTAAACACGCACACCTTAGGTTGACAGACGTTGCGGGCATAATATTTGGGCCACATATAAAAAATTGATATCGACTTGTAGCACAGGAACAGGGCAACAAATTCACACCAGTAGATGTATGCTTTGTTGTAACAACTTTCGGCATTTAGCACACTCCCGGAAATCTATGAAAGTCTGGAAAGTCGCTTCCGTTTAATGAATTGTGGACAAACTATACATGCGACCCCCTATAAATAGCGGCAGAAAGTTAGCAAACTGCCAGGGCAACTAACTAATAACACTAAAGTTGTGCTCAGCCGATAAACTCGCCGGTATTTTTGAAAAAACGGAGAAAACGATTAGACCCAATAGCGTTAGCGGAGGTGTCATTTTGTTAACGTTATCGTAAACACGCACACCTTAGGTTGACAGACGTTGCGGGCATAATATTTGGGCCACATATAAAAAATTGATATCGACTTGTAGCACAGGAACAGGGCAACAAATTCACACCAGTAGATGTATGCTTTGTTGTAACAACTTTCGGCATTTAGCACACTCCCGGAAATCTATGAAAGTCTGGAAAGTCGCTTCCGTTTAATGAATTGTGGACAAACTATACATGCGACCCCCTATAAATAGCGGCAGAAAGTTAGCAAACTGCCAGGGCAACTAACTAATAACACTAAAGTTGTGCTCAGCCGATAAACTCGCCGGTATTTTTGAAAAAAACGGAGAAAACGATTAGACCCAATAGCGTTAGCGGAGGTGTCATTTTGTTAACGTTATCGTAAACACGCACACCTTAGGTTGACAGACGTTGCGGGCATAATATTTGGGCCACATATAAAAAATTGATATCGACTTGTAGCACAGGAACAGGGCAACAAATTCACACCAGTAGATGTATGCTTTGTTGTAACAACTTTCGGCATTTAGCACACTCCCGGAAATCTATGAAAGTCTGGAAAGTCGCTTCCGTTTAATGAATTGTGGACAAACTATACATGCGACCCCCTATAAATAGCGGCAGAAAGTTAGCAAACTGCCAGGGCAACTAACTAATAACACTAAAGTTGTGCTCAGCCGATAAACTCGCCGGTATTTTTGAAAAAACGGAGAAAACGATTAGACCCAATAGCGTTAGCGGAGGTGTCATTTTGTTAACGTTATCGTAAACACGCACACCTTAGGTTGACAGACGTTGCGGGCATAATATTTGGGCCACATATAAAAAATTGATATCGACTTGTAGCACAGGAACAGGGCAACAAATTCACACCAGTAGATGTATGCTTTGTTGTAACAACTTTCGGCATTTAGCACACTCCCGGAAATCTATGAAAGTCTGGAAAGTCGCTTCCGTTTAATGAATTGTGGACAAACTATACATGCGACCCCCTATAAATAGCGGCAGAAAGTTAGCAAACTGCCAGGGCAACTAACTAATAACACTAAAGTTGTGCTCAGCCGATAAACTCGCCGGTATTTTTGAAAAAACGGAGAAAACGATTAGACCCAATAGCGTTAGCGGAGGTGTCATTTTGTTAACGTTATCGTAAACACGCACACCTTAGGTTGACAGACGTTGCGGGCATAATATTTGGGCCACATATAAAAAATTGATATCGACTTGTAGCACAGGAACAGGGCAACAAATTCACACCAGTAGATGTATGCTTTGTTGTAACAACTTTCGGCATTTAGCACACTCCCGGAAATCTATGAAAGTCTGGAAAGTCGCTTCCGTTTAATGAATTGTGGACAAACTATACATGCGACCCCCTATAAATAGCGGCAGAAAGTTAGCAAACTGCCAGGGCAACTAACTAATAACACTAAAGTTGTGCTCAGCCGATAAACTCGCCGGTATTTTTGAAAAAACGGAGAAAACGATTAGACCCAATAGCGTTAGCGGAGGTGTCATTTTGTTAACGTTATCGTAAACACGCACACCTTAGGTTGACAGACGTTGCGGGCATAATATTTGGGCCACATATAAAAAATTGATATCGACTTGTAGCACAGGAACAGGGCAACAAATTCACACCAGTAGATGTATGCTTTGTTGTAACAACTTTCGGCATTTAGCACACTCCCGGAAATCTATGAAAGTCTGGAAAGTCGCTTCCGTTTAATGAATCGTGGACAAACTATACATGCGACCCCCTATAAATAGCGGCAGAAAGTTAGCAAACTGCCAGGGCAACTAACTAATAACACTAAAGTTGTGCTCAGCCGATAAACTCGCCGGTATTTTTGAAAAAAACGGAGAAAACGATTAGACCCAATAGCGTTAGCGGAGGTGTCATTTTGTTAACGTTATCGTAAACACGCACACCTTAGGTTGACAGACGTTGCGGGCATAATATTTGGGCCACATATAAAAAATTGATATCGACTTGTAGCACAGGAACAGGGCAACAAATTCACACCAGTAGATGTATGCTTTGTTGTAACAACTTTCGGCATTTAGCACACTCCCGGAAATCTATGAAAGTCTGGAAAGTCGCTTCCGTTTAATGAATTGTGGACAAACTATACATGCGACCCCCTATAAATAGCGGCAGAAAGTTAGCAAACTGCCAGGGCAACTAACTAATAACACTAAAGTTGTGCTCAGCCGATAAACTCGCCGGTATTTTTGAAAAAAACGGAGAAAACGATTAGACCCAATAGCGTTAGCGGAGGTGTCATTTTGTTAACGTTATCGTAAACACGCACACCTTAGGTTGACAGACGTTGCGGGCATAATATTTGGGCCACATATAAAAAATTGATATCGACTTGTAGCACAGGAACAGGGCAACAAATTCACACCAGTAGATGTATGCTTTGTTGTAACAACTTTCGGCATTTAGCACACTCCCGGAAATCTATGAAAGTCTGGAAAGTCGCTTCCGTTTAATGAATTGTGGACAAACTATACATGCGACCCCCTATAAATAGCGGCAGAAAGTTAGCAAACTGCCAGGGCAACTAACTAATAACACTAAAGTTGTGCTCAGCCGATAAACTCGCCGGTATTTTTGAAAAAACGGAGAAAACGATTAGACCCAATAGCGTTAGCGGAGGTGTCATTTTGTTAACGTTATCGTAAACACGCACACCTTAGGTTGACAGACGTTGCGGGCATAATATTTGGGCCACATATAAAAAATTGATATCGACTTGTAGCACAGGAACAGGGCAACAAATTCACACCAGTAGATGTATGCTTTGTTGTAACAACTTTCGGCATTTAGCACACTCCCGGAAATCTATGAAAGTCTGGAAAGTCGCTTCCGTTTAATGAATCGTGGACAAACTATACATGCGACCCCCTATAAATAGCGGCAGAAAGTTAGCAAACTGCCAGGGCAACTAACTAATAACACTAAAGTTGTGCTCAGCCGATAAACTCGCCGGTATTTTTGAAAAAAACGGAGAAAACGATTAGACCCAATAGCGTTAGCGGAGGTGTCATTTTGTTAACGTTATCGTAAACACGCACACCTTAGGTTGACAGACGTTGCGGGCATAATATTTGGGCCACATATAAAAAATTGATATCGACTTGTAGCACAGGAACAGGGCAACAAATTCACACCAGTAGATGTATGCTTTGTTGTAACAACTTTCGGCATTTAGCACACTCCCGGAAATCTATGAAAGTCTGGAAAGTCGCTTCCGTTTAATGAATTGTGGACAAACTATACATGCGACCCCCTATAAATAGCGGCAGAAAGTTAGCAAACTGCCAGGGCAACTAACTAATAACACTAAAGTTGTGCTCAGCCGATAAACTCGCCGGTATTTTTGAAAAAAACGGAGAAAACGATTAGACCCAATAGCGTTAGCGGAGGTGTCATTTTGTTAACGTTATCGTAAACACGCACACCTTAGGTTGACAGACGTTGCGGGCATAATATTTGGGCCACATATAAAAAATTGATATCGACTTGTAGCACAGGAACAGGGCAACAAATTCACACCAGTAGATGTATGCTTTGTTGTAACAACTTTCGGCATTTAGCACACTCCCGGAAATCTATGAAAGTCTGGAAAGTCGCTTCCGTTTAATGAATTGTGGACAAACTATACATGCGACCCCCTATAAATAGCGGCAGAAAGTTAGCAAACTGCCAGGGCAACTAACTAATAACACTAAAGTTGTGCTCAGCCGATAAACTCGCCGGTATTTTTGAAAAAACGGAGAAAACGATTAGACCCAATAGCGTTAGCGGAGGTGTCATTTTGTTAACGTTATCGTAAACACGCACACCTTAGGTTGACAGACGTTGCGGGCATAATATTTGGGCCACATATAAAAAATTGATATCGACTTGTAGCACAGGAACAGGGCAACAAATTCACACCAGTAGATGTATGCTTTGTTGTAACAACTTTCGGCATTTAGCACACTCCCGGAAATCTATGAAAGTCTGGAAAGTCGCTTCCGTTTAATGAATTGTGGACAAACTATACATGCGACCCCCTATAAATAGCGGCAGAAAGTTAGCAAACTGCCAGGGCAACTAACTAATAACACTAAAGTTGTGCTCAGCCGATAAACTCGCCGGTATTTTTGAAAAAACGGAGAAAACGATTAGACCCAATAGCGTTAGCGGAGGTGTCATTTTGTTAACGTTATCGTAAACACGCACACCTTAGGTTGACAGACGTTGCGGGCATAATATTTGGGCCACATATAAAAAATTGATATCGACTTGTAGCACAGGAACAGGGCAACAAATTCACACCAGTAGATGTATGCTTTGTTGTAACAACTTTCGGCATTTAGCACACTCCCGGAAATCTATGAAAGTCTGGAAAGTCGCTTCCGTTTAATGAATTGTGGACAAACTATACATGCGACCCCCTATAAATAGCGGCAGAAAGTTAGCAAACTGCCAGGGCAACTAACTAATAACACTAAAGTTGTGCTCAGCCGATAAACTCGCCGGTATTTTTGAAAAAACGGAGAAAACGATTAGACCCAATAGCGTTAGCGGAGGTGTCATTTTGTTAACGTTATCGTAAACACGCACACCTTAGGTTGACAGACGTTGCGGGCATAATATTTGGGCCACATATAAAAAATTGATATCGACTTGTAGCACAGGAACAGGGCAACAAATTCACACCAGTAGATGTATGCTTTGTTGTAACAACTTTCGGCATTTAGCACACTCCCGGAAATCTATGAAAGTCTGGAAAGTCGCTTCCGTTTAATGAATTGTGGACAAACTATACATGCGACCCCCTATAAATAGCGGCAGAAAGTTAGCAAACTGCCAGGGCAACTAACTAATAACACTAAAGTTGTGCTCAGCCGATAAACTCGCCGGTATTTTTGAAAAAACGGAGAAAACGATTAGACCCAATAGCGTTAGCGGAGGTGTCATTTTGTTAACGTTATCGTAAACACGCACACCTTAGGTTGACAGACGTTGCGGGCATAATATTTGGGCCACATATAAAAAATTGATATCGACTTGTAGCACAGGAACAGGGCAACAAATTCACACCAGTAGATGTATGCTTTGTTGTAACAACTTTCGGCATTTAGCACACTCCCGGAAATCTATGAAAGTCTGGAAAGTCGCTTCCGTTTAATGAATTGTGGACAAACTATACATGCGACCCCCTATAAATAGCGGCAGAAAGTTAGCAAACTGCCAGGGCAACTAACTAATAACACTAAAGTTGTGCTCAGCCGATAAACTCGCCGGTATTTTTGAAAAAACGGAGAAAACGATTAGACCCAATAGCGTTAGCGGAGGTGTCATTTTGTTAACGTTATCGTAAACACGCACACCTTAGGTTGACAGACGTTGCGGGCATAATATTTGGGCCACATATAAAAAATTGATATCGACTTGTAGCACAGGAACAGGGCAACAAATTCACACCAGTAGATGTATGCTTTGTTGTAACAACTTTCGGCATTTAGCACACTCCCGGAAATCTATGAAAGTCTGGAAAGTCGCTTCCGTTTAATGAATTGTGGACAAACTATACATGCGACCCCCTATAAATAGCGGCAGAAAGTTAGCAAACTGCCAGGGCAACTAACTAATAACACTAAAGTTGTGCTCAGCCGATAAACTCGCCGGTATTTTTGAAAAAACGGAGAAAACGATTAGACCCAATAGCGTTAGCGCAGGTGTCATTTTGTTAACGTTATCGTAAACACGCACACCTTAGGTTGACAGACGTTGCGGGCATAATATTTGGGCCACATATAAAAAATTGATATCGACTTGTAGCACAGGAACAGGGCAACAAATTCACACCAGTAGATGTATGCTTTGTTGTAACAACTTTCGGCATTTAGCACACTCCCGGAAATCTATGAAAGTCTGGAAAGTCGCTTCCGTTTAATGAATTGTGGACAAACTATACATGCGACCCCCTATAAATAGCGGCAGAAAGTTAGCAAACTGCCAGGGCAACTAACTAATAACACTAAAGTTGTGCTCAGCCGATAAACTCGCCGGTATTTTTGAAAAAACGGAGAAAACGATTAGACCCAATAGCGTTAGCGGAGGTGTCATTTTGTTAACGTTATCGTAAACACGCACACCTTAGGTTGACAGACGTTGCGGGCATAATATTTGGGCCACATATAAAAAATTGATATCGACTTGTAGCACAGGAACAGGGCAACAAATTCACACCAGTAGATGTATGCTTTGTTGTAACAACTTTCGGCATTTAGCACACTCCCGGAAATCTATGAAAGTCTGGAAAGTCGCTTCCGTTTAATGAATTGTGGACAAACTATACATGCGACCCCCTATAAATAGCGGCAGAAAGTTAGCAAACTGCCAGGGCAACTAACTAATAACACTAAAGTTGTGCTCAGCCGATAAACTCGCCGGTATTTTTGAAAAAACGGAGAAAACGATTAGACCCAATAGCGTTAGCGGAGGTGTCATTTTGTTAACGTTATCGTAAACACGCACACCTTAGGTTGACAGACGTTGCGGGCATAATATTTGGGCCACATATAAAAAATTGATATCGACTTGTAGCACAGGAACAGGGCAACAAATTCACACCAGTAGATGTATGCTTTGTTGTAACAACTTTCGGCATTTAGCACACTCCCGGAAATCTATGAAAGTCTGGAAAGTCGCTTCCGTTTAATGAATTGTGGACAAACTATACATGCGACCCCCTATAAATAGCGGCAGAAAGTTAGCAAACTGCCAGGGCAACTAACTAATAACACTAAAGTTGTGCTCAGCCGATAAACTCGCCGGTATTTTTGAAAAAACGGAGAAAACGATTAGACCCAATAGCGTTAGCGGAGGTGTCATTTTGTTAACGTTATCGTAAACACGCACACCTTAGGTTGACAGACGTTGCGGGCATAATATTTGGGCCACATATAAAAAATTGATATCGACTTGTAGCACAGGAACAGGGCAACAAATTCACACCAGTAGATGTATGCTTTGTTGTAACAACTTTCGGCATTTAGCACACTCCCGGAAATCTATGAAAGTCTGGAAAGTCGCTTCCGTTTAATGAATTGTGGACAAACTATACATGCGACCCCCTATAAATAGCGGCAGAAAGTTAGCAAACTGCCAGGGCAACTAACTAATAACACTAAAGTTGTGCTCAGCCGATAAACTCGCCGGTATTTTTGAAAAAACGGAGAAAACGATTAGACCCAATAGCGTTAGCGGAGGTGTCATTTTGTTAACGTTATCGTAAACACGCACACCTTAGGTTGACAGACGTTGCGGGCATAATATTTGGGCCACATATAAAAAATTGATATCGACTTGTAGCACAGGAACAGGGCAACAATTTCACACCAGTAGATGTATGCTTTGTTGTAACAACTTTCGGCATTTAGCACACTCCCGGAAATCTATGAAAGTCTGGAAAGTCGCTTCCGTTTAATGAATTGTGGACAAACTATACATGCGACCCCCTATAAATAGCGGCAGAAAGTTAGCAAACTGCCAGGGCAACTAACTAATAACACTAAAGTTGTGCTCAGCCGATAAACTCGCCGGTATTTTTGAAAAAACGGAGAAAACGATTAGACCCAATAGCGTTAGCGGAGGTGTCATTTTGTTAACGTTATCGTAAACACGCACACCTTAGGTTGACAGACGTTGCGGGCATAATATTTGGGCCACATATAAAAAATTGATATCGACTTGTAGCACAGGAACAGGGCAACAAATTCACACCAGTAGATGTATGCTTTGTTGTAACAACTTTCGGCATTTAGCACACTCCCGGAAATCTATGAAAGTCTGGAAAGTCGCTTCCGTTTAATGAATTGTGGACAAACTATACATGCGACCCCCTATAAATAGCGGCAGAAAGTTAGCAAACTGCCAGGGCAACTAACTAATAACACTAAAGTTGTGCTCAGCCGATAAACTCGCCGGTATTTTTGAAAAAACGGAGAAAACGATTAGACCCAATAGCGTTAGCGGAGGTGTCATTTTGTTAACGTTATCGTAAACACGCACACCTTAGGTTGACAGACGTTGCGGGCATAATATTTGGGCCACATATCAAAAATTGATATCGACTTGTAGCACAGGAACAGGGCAACAAATTCACACCAGTAGATGTATGCTTTGTTGTAACAACTTTCGGCATTTAGCACACTCCCGGAAATCTATGAAAGTCTGGAAAGTCGCTTCCGTTTAATGAATTGTGGACAAACTATACATGCGACCCCCTATAAATAGCGGCAGAAAGTTAGCAAACTGCCAGGGCAACTAACTAATAACACTAAAGTTGTGCTCAGCCGATAAACTCGCCGGTATTTTTGAAAAAACGGAGAAAACGATTAGACCCAATAGCGTTAGCGGAGGTGTCATTTTGTTAACGTTATCGTAAACACGCACACCTTAGGTTGACAGACGTTGCGGGCATAATATTTGGGCCACATATAAAAAATTGATATCGACTTGTAGCACAGGAACAGGGCAACAAATTCACACCAGTAGATGTATGCTTTGTTGTAACAACTTTCGGCATTTAGCACACTCCCGGAAATCTATGAAAGTCTGGAAAGTCGCTTCCGTTTAATGAATTGTGGACAAACTATACATGCGACCCCCTATAAATAGCGGCAGAAAGTTAGCAAACTGCCAGGGCAACTAACTAATAACACTAAAGTTGTGCTCAGCCGATAAACTCGCCGGTATTTTTGAAAAAACGGAGAAAACGATTAGACCCAATAGCGTTAGCGGAGGTGTCATTTTGTTAACGTTATCGTAAACACGCACACCTTAGGTTGACAGACGTTGCGGGCATAATATTTGGGCCACATATAAAAAATTGATATCGACTTGTAGCACAGGAACAGGGCAACAAATTCACACCAGTAGATGTATGCTTTGTTGTAACAACTTTCGGCATTTAGCACACTCCCGGAAATCTATGAAAGTCTGGAAAGTCGCTTCCGTTTAATGAATTGTGGACAAACTATACATGCGACCCCCTATAAATAGCGGCAGAAAGTTAGCAAACTGCCAGGGCAACTAACTAATAACACTAAAGTTGTGCTCAGCCGATAAACTCGCCGGTATTTTTGAAAAAACGGAGAAAACGATTAGACCCAATAGCGTTAGCGGAGGTGTCATTTTGTTAACGTTATCGTAAACACGCACACCTTAGGTTGACAGACGTTGCGGGCATAATATTTGGGCCACATATAAAAAATTGATATCGACTTGTAGCACAGGAACAGGGCAACAAATTCACACCAGTAGATGTATGCTTTGTTGTAACAACTTTCGGCATTTAGCACACTCCCGGAAATCTATGAAAGTCTGGAAAGTCGCTTCCGTTTAATGAATTGTGGACAAACTATACATGCGACCCCCTATAAATAGCGGCAGAAAGTTAGCAAACTGCCAGGGCAACTAACTAATAACACTAAAGTTGTGCTCAGCCGATAAACTCGCCGGTATTTTTGAAAAAACGGAGAAAACGATTAGACCCAATAGCGTTAGCGGAGGTGTCATTTTGTTAACGTTATCGTAAACACGCACACCTTAGGTTGACAGACGTTGCGGGCATAATATTTGGGCCACATATAAAAAATTGATATCGACTTGTAGCACAGGAACAGGGCAACAAATTCACACCAGTAGATGTATGCTTTGTTGTAACAACTTTCGGCATTTAGCACACTCCCGGAAATCTATGAAAGTCTGGAAAGTCGCTTCCGTTTAATGAATTGTGGACAAACTATACATGCGACCCCCTATAAATAGCGGCAGAAAGTTAGCAAACTGCCAGGGCAACTAACTAATAACACTAAAGTTGTGCTCAGCCGATAAACTCGCCGGTATTTTTGAAAAAACGGAGAAAACGATTAGACCCAATAGCGTTAGCGGAGGTGTCATTTTGTTAACGTTATCGTAAACACGCACACCTTAGGTTGACAGACGTTGCGGGCATAATATTTGGGCCACATATAAAAAATTGATATCGACTTGTAGCACAGGAACAGGGCAACAAATTCACACCAGTAGATGTATGCTTTGTTGTAACAACTTTCGGCATTTAGCACACTCCCGGAAATCTATGAAAGTCTGGAAAGTCGCTTCCGTTTAATGAATTGTGGACAAACTATACATGCGACCCCCTATAAATAGCGGCAGAAAGTTAGCAAACTGCCAGGGCAACTAACTAATAACACTAAAGTTGTGCTCAGCCGATAAACTCGCCGGTATTTTTGAAAAAACGGAGAAAACGATTAGACCCAATAGCGTTAGCGGAGGTGTCATTTTGTTAACGTTATCGTAAACACGCACACCTTAGGTTGACAGACGTTGCGGGCATAATATTTGGGCCACATATAAAAAATTGATATCGACTTGTAGCACAGGAACAGGGCAACAAATTCACACCAGTAGATGTATGCTTTGTTGTAACAACTTTCGGCATTTAGCACACTCCCGGAAATCTATGAAAGTCTGGAAAGTCGCTTCCGTTTAATGAATTGTGGACAAACTATACATGCGACCCCCTATAAATAGCGGCAGAAAGTTAGCAAACTGCCAGGGCAACTAACTAATAACACTTAAGTTGTGCTCAGCCGATAAACTCGCCGGTATTTTTGAAAAAACGGAGAAAACGATTAGACCCAATAGCGTTAGCGGAGGTGTCATTTTGTTAACGTTATCGTAAACACGCACACCTTAGGTTGACAGACGTTGCGGGCATAATATTTGGGCCACATATAAAAAATTGATATCGACTTGTAGCACAGGAACAGGGCAACAAATTCACACCAGTAGATGTATGCTTTGTTGTAACAACTTTCGGCATTTAGCACACTCCCGGAAATCTATGAAAGTCTGGAAAGTCGCTTCCGTTTAATGAATTGTGGACAAACTATACATGCGACCCCCTATAAATAGCGGCAGAAAGTTAGCAAACTGCCAGGGCAACTAACTAATAACACTAAAGTTGTGCTCAGCCGATAAACTCGCCGGTATTTTTGAAAAAACGGAGAAAACGATTAGACCCAATAGCGTTAGCGGAGGTGTCATTTTGTTAACGTTATCGTAAACACGCACACCTTAGGTTGACAGACGTTGCGGGCATAATATTTGGGCCACATATAAAAAATTGATATCGACTTGTAGCACAGGAACAGGGCAACAAATTCACACCAGTAGATGTATGCTTTGTTGTAACAACTTTCGGCATTTAGCACACTCCCGGAAATCTATGAAAGTCTGGAAAGTCGCTTCCGTTTAATGAATTGTGGACAAACTATACATGCGACCCCCTATAAATAGCGGCAGAAAGTTAGCAAACTGCCAGGGCAACTAACTAATAACACTAAAGTTGTGCTCAGCCGATAAACTCGCCGGTATTTTTGAAAAAACGGAGAAAACGATTAGACCCAATAGCGTTAGCGGAGGTGTCATTTTGTTAACGTTATCGTAAACACGCACACCTTAGGTTGACAGACGTTGCGGGCATAATATTTGGGCCACATATAAAAAATTGATATCGACTTGTAGCACAGGAACAGGGCAACAAATTCACACCAGTAGATGTATGCTTTGTTGTAACAACTTTCGGCATTTAGCACTCTCCCGGAAATCTATGAAAGTCTGGAAAGTCGCTTCCGTTTAATGAATTGTGGACAAACTATACATGCGACCCCCTATAAATAGCGGCAGAAAGTTAGCAAACTGCCAGGGCAACTAACTAATAGCACTAAAGTTGTGCTCAGCCGATAAACTCGCCGGTATTTTTGAAAAAACGGAGAAAACGATTAGACCCAATAGCGTTAGCGGAGGTGTCATTTTGTTAACGTTATCGTAAACACGCACACCTTAGGTTGACAGACGTTGCGGGCATAATATTTGGGCCACATATAAAAAATTGATATCGACTTGTAGCACAGGAACAGGGCAACAAATTCACACCAGTAGATGTATGCTTTGTTGTAACAACTTTCGGCATTTAGCACACTCCCGGAAATCTATGAAAGTCTGGAAAGTCGCTTCCGTTTAATGAATTGTGGACAAACTATACATGCGACCCCCTATAAATAGCGGCAGAAAGTTAGCAAACTGCCAGGGCAACTAACTAATAACACTAAAGTTGTGCTCAGCCGATAAACTCGCCGGTATTTTTGAAAAAACGGAGAAAACGATTAGACCCAATAGCGTTAGCGGAGGTGTCATTTTGTTAACGTTATCGTAAACACGCACACCTTAGGTTGACAGACGTTGCGGGCATAATATTTGGGCCACATATAAAAAATTGATATCGACTTGTAGCACAGGAACAGGGCAACAAATTCACACCAGTAGATGTATGCTTTGTTGTAACAACTTTCGGCATTTAGCACACTCCCGGAAATCTATGAAAGTCTGGAAAGTCGCTTCCGTTTAATGAATTGTGGACAAACTATACATGCGACCCCCTATAAATAGCGGCAGAAAGTTAGCAAACTGCCTGGGCAACTAACTAATAACACTAAAGTTGTGCTCAGCCGATAAACTCGCCGGTATTTTTGAAAAAACGGAGAAAACGATTAGACCCAATAGCGTTAGCGGAGGTGTCATTTTGTTAACGTTATCGTAAACACGCACACCTTAGGTTGACAGACGTTGCGGGCATAATATTTGGGCCACATATAAAAAATTGATATCGACTTGTAGCACAGGAACAGGGCAACAAATTCACACCAGTAGATGTATGCTTTGTTGTAACAACTTTCGGCATTTAGCACACTCCCGGAAATCTATGAAAGTCTGGAAAGTCGCTTCCGTTTAATGAATTGTGGACAAACTATACATGCGACCCCCTATAAATAGCGGCAGAAAGTTAGCAAACTGCCAGGGCAACTAACTAATAACACTAAAGTTGTGCTCAGCCGATAAACTCGCCGGTATTTTTGAAAAAACGGAGAAAACGATTAGACCCAATAGCGTTAGCGGAGGTGTCATTTTGTTAACGTTATCGTAAACACGCACACCTTAGGTTGACAGACGTTGCGGGCATAATATTTGGGCCACATATAAAAAATTGATATCGACTTGTAGCACAGGAACAGGGCAACAAATTCACACCAGTAGATGTATGCTTTGTTGTAACAACTTTCGGCATTTAGCACACTCCCGGAAATCTATGAAAGTCTGGAAAGTCGCTTCCGTTTAATGAATTGTGGACAAACTATACATGCGACCCCCTATAAATAGCGGCAGAAAGTTAGCAAACTGCCAGGGCAACTAACTAATAACACTAAAGTTGTGCTCAGCCGAAAAACTCGCCGGTATTTTTGAAAAAACGGAGAAAACGATTAGACCCAATAGCGTTAGCGGAGGTGTCATTTTGTTAACGTTATCGTAAACACGCACACCTTAGGTTGACAGACGTTGCGGGCATAATATTTGGGCCACATATAAAAAATTGATATCGACTTGTAGCACAGGAACAGGGCAACAAATTCACACCAGTAGATGTATGCTTTGTTGTAACAACTTTCGGCATTTAGCACACTCCCGGAAATCTATGAAAGTCTGGAAAGTCGCTTCCGTTTAATGAATTGTGGACAAACTATACATGCGACCCCCTATAAATAGCGGCAGAAAGTTAGCAAACTGCCTGGGCAACTAACTAATAACACTAAAGTTGTGCTCAGCCGATAAACTCGCCGGTATTTTTGAAAAAACGGAGAAAACGATTAGACCCAATAGCGTTAGCGGAGGTGTCATTTTGTTAACGTTATCGTAAACACGCACACCTTAGGTTGACAGACGTTGCGGGCATAATATTTGGGCCACATATAAAAAATTGATATCGACTTGTAGCACAGGAACAGGGCAACAAATTCACACCAGTAGATGTATGCTTTGTTGTAACAACTTTCGGCATTTAGCACACTCCCGGAAATCTATGAAAGTCTGGAAAGTCGCTTCCGTTTAATGAATTGTGGACAAACTATACATGCGACCCCCTATAAATAGCGGCAGAAAGTTAGCAAACTGCCAGGGCAACTAACTAATAACACTAAAGTTGTGCTCAGCCGATAAACTCGCCGGTATTTTTGAAAAAACGGAGAAAACGATTAGACCCAATAGCGTTAGCGGAGGTGTCATTTTGTTAACGTTATCGTAAACACGCACACCTTAGGTTGACAGACGTTGCGGGCATAATATTTGGGCCACATATAAAAAATTGATATCGACTTGTAGCACAGGAACAGGGCAACAAATTCACACCAGTAGATGTATGCTTTGTTGTAACAACTTTCGGCATTTAGCACACTCCCGGAAATCTATGAAAGTCTGGAAAGTCGCTTCCGTTTAATGAATTGTGGACAAACTATACATGCGACCCCCTATAAATAGCGGCAGAAAGTTAGCAAACTGCCAGGGCAACTAACTAATAACACTAAAGTTGTGCTCAGCCGATAAACTCGCCGGTATTTTTGAAAAAACGGAGAAAACGATTAGACCCAATAGCGTTAGCGGAGGTGTCATTTTGTTAACGTTATCGTAAACACGCACACCTTAGGTTGACAGACGTTGCGGGCATAATATTTGGGCCACATATAAAAAATTGATATCGACTTGTAGCACAGGAACAGGGCAACAAATTCACACCAGTAGATGTATGCTTTGTTGTAACAACTTTCGGCATTTAGCACACTCCCGGAAATCTATGAAAGTCTGGAAAGTCGCTTCCGTTTAATGAATTGTGGACAAACTATACATGCGACCCCCTATAAATAGCGGCAGAAAGTTAGCAAACTGCCAGGGCAACTAACTAATAACACTAAAGTTGTGCTCAGCCGATAAACTCGCCGGTATTTTTGAAAAAACGGAGAAAACGATTAGACCCAATAGCGTTAGCGGAGGTGTCATTTTGTTAACGTTATCGTAAACACGCACACCTTAGGTTGACAGACGTTGCGGGCATAATATTTGGGCCACATATAAAAAATTGATATCGACTTGTAGCACAGGAACAGGGCAACAAATTCACACCAGTAGATGTATGCTTTGTTGTAACAACTTTCGGCATTTAGCACACTCCCGGAAATCTATGAAAGTCTGGAAAGTCGCTTCCGTTTAATGAATTGTGGACAAACTATACATGCGACCCCCTATAAATAGCGGCAGAAAGTTAGCAAACTGCCAGGGCAACTAACTAATAACACTAAAGTTGTGCTCAGCCGATAAACTCGCCGGTATTTTTGAAAAAACGGAGAAAACGATTAGACCCAATAGCGTTAGCGGAGGTGTCATTTTGTTAACGTTATCGTAAACACGCACACCTTAGGTTGACAGACGTTGCGGGCATAATATTTGGGCCACATATAAAAAATTGATATCGACTTGTAGCACAGGAACAGGGCAACAAATTCACACCAGTAGATGTATGCTTTGTTGTAACAACTTTCGGCATTTAGCACACTCCCGGAAATCTATGAAAGTCTGGAAAGTCGCTTCCGTTTAATGAATTGTGGACAAACTATACATGCGACCCCCTATAAATAGCGGCAGAAAGTTAGCAAACTGCCAGGGCAACTAACTAATAACACTAAAGTTGTGCTCAGCCGATAAACTCGCCGGTATTTTTGAAAAAACGGAGAAAACGATTAGACCCAATAGCGTTAGCGGAGGTGTCATTTTGTTAACGTTATCGTAAACACGCACACCTTAGGTTGACAGACGTTGCGGGCATAATATTTGGGCCACATATAAAAAATTGATATCGACTTGTAGCACAGGAACAGGGCAACAAATTCACACCAGTAGATGTATGCTTTGTTGTAACAACTTTCGGCATTTAGCACACTCCCGGAAATCTATGAAAGTCTGGAAAGTCGCTTCCGTTTAATGAATTGTGGACAAACTATACATGCGACCCCCTATAAATAGCGGCAGAAAGTTAGCAAACTGCCAGGGCAACTAACTAATAACACTAAAGTTGTGCTCAGCCGATAAACTCGCCGGTATTTTTGAAAAAACGGAGAAAACGATTAGACCCAATAGCGTTAGCGGAGGTGTCATTTTGTTAACGTTATCGTAAACACACACACCTTAGGTTGACAGACGTTGCGGGCATAATATTTGGGCCACATATAAAAAATTGATATCGACTTGTAGCACAGGAACAGGGCAACAAATTCACACCAGTAGATGTATGCTTTGTTGTAACAACTTTCGGCATTTAGCACACTCCCGGAAATCTATGAAAGTCTGGAAAGTCGCTTCCGTTTAATGAATTGTGGACAAACTATACATGCGACCCCCTATAAATAGCGGCAGAAAGTTAGCAAACTGCCAGGGCAACTAACTAATAACACTAAAGTTGTGCTCAGCCGATAAACTCGCCGGTATTTTTGAAAAAACGGAGAAAACGATTAGACCCAATAGCGTTAGCGGAGGTGTCATTTTGTTAACGTTATCGTAAACACGCACACCTTAGGTTGACAGACGTTGCGGGCATAATATTTGGGCCACATATAAAAAATTGATATCGACTTGTAGCACAGGAACAGGGCAACAAATTCACACCAGTAGATGTATGCTTTGTTGTAACAACTTTCGGCATTTAGCACACTCCCGGAAATCTATGAAAGTCTGGAAAGTCGCTTCCGTTTAATGAATTGTGGACAAACTATACATGCGACCCCCTATAAATAGCGGCAGAAAGTTAGCAAACTGCCAGGGCAACTAACTAATAACACTAAAGTTGTGCTCAGCCGATAAACTCGCCGGTATTTTTGAAAAAACGGAGAAAACGATTAGACCCAATAGCGTTAGCGGAGGTGTCATTTTGTTAACGTTATCGTAAACACGCACACCTTAGGTTGACAGACGTTGCGGGCATAATATTTGGGCCACATATAAAAAATTGATATCGACTTGTAGCACAGGAACAGGGCAACAAATTCACACCAGTAGATGTATGCTTTGTTGTAACAACTTTCGGCATTTAGCACACTCCCGGAAATCTATGAAAGTCTGGAAAGTCGCTTCCGTTTAATGAATTGTGGACAAACTATACATGCGACCCCCTATAAATAGCGGCAGAAAGTTAGCAAACTGCCAGGGCAACTAACTAATAACACTAAAGTTGTGCTCAGCCGATAAACTCGCCGGTATTTTTGAAAAAACGGAGAAAACGATTAGACCCAATAGCGTTAGCGGAGGTGTCATTTTGTTAACGTTATCGTAAACACGCACACCTTAGGTTGACAGACGTTGCGGGCATAATATTTGGGCCACATATAAAAAATTGATATCGACTTGTAGCACAGGAACAGGGCAACAAATTCACACCAGTAGATGTATGCTTTGTTGTAACAACTTTCGGCATTTAGCACACTCCCGGAAATCTATGAAAGTCTGGAAAGTCGCTTCCGTTTAATGAATTGTGGACAAACTATACATGCGACCCCCTATAAATAGCGGCAGAAAGTTAGCAAACTGCCAGGGCAACTAACTAATAACACTAAAGTTGTGCTCAGCCGATAAACTCGCCGGTATTTTTGAAAAAACGGAGAAAACGATTAGACCCAATAGCGTTAGCGGAGGTGTCATTTTGTTAACGTTATCGTAAACACGCACACCTTAGGTTGACAGACGTTGCGGGCATAATATTTGGGCCACATATAAAAAATTGATATCGACTTGTAGCACAGGAACAGGGCAACAAATTCACACCAGTAGATGTATGCTTTGTTGTAACAACTTTCGGCATTTAGCACACTCCCGGAAATCGATGAAAGTCTGGAAAGTCGCTTCCGTTTAATGAATTGTGGACAAACTATACATGCGACCCCCTATAAATAGCGGCAGAAAGTTAGCAAACTGCCAGGGCAACTAACTAATAACACTAAAGTTGTGCTCAGCCGATAAACTCGCCGGTATTTTTGAAAAAAACGGAGAAAACGATTAGACCCAATAGCGTTAGCGGAGGTGTCATTTTGTTAACGTTATCGTAAACACGCACACCTTAGGTTGACAGACGTTGCGGGCATAATATTTGGGCCACATATAAAAAAATTGATATCGACTTGTAGCACAGGAACAGGGCAACAAATTCACACCAGTAGATGTATGCTTTGTTGTAACAACTTTCGGCATTTAGCACACTCCCGGAAATCGATGAAAGTCTGGAAAGTCGCTTCCGTTTAATGAATTGTGGACAAACTATACATGCGACCCCCTATAAATAGCGGCAGAAAGTTAGCAAACTGCCAGGGCAACTAACTAATAACACTAAAGTTGTGCTCAGCCGATAAACTCGCCGGTATTTTTGAAAAAACGGAGAAAACGATTAGACCCAATAGCGTTAGCGGAGGTGTCATTTTGTTAACGTTATCGTAAACACGCACACCTTAGGTTGACAGACGTTGCGGGCATAATATTTGGGCCACATATAAAAAATTGATATCGACTTGTAGCACAGGAACAGGGCAACAAATTCACACCAGTAGATGTATGCTTTGTTGTAACAACTTTCGGCATTTAGCACACTCCCGGAAATCTATGAAAGTCTGGAAAGTCGCTTCCGTTTAATGAATTGTGGACAAACTATACATGCGACCCCCTATAAATAGCGGCAGAAAGTTAGCAAACTGCCAGGGCAACTAACTAATAACACTAAAGTTGTGCTCAGCCGATAAACTCGCCGGTATTTTTGAAAAAACGGAGAAAACGATTAGACCCAATAGCGTTAGCGGAGGTGTCATTTTGTTAACGTTATCGTAAACACGCACACCTTAGGTTGACAGACGTTGCGGGCATAATATTTGGGCCACATATAAAAAATTGATATCGACTTGTAGCACAGGAACAGGGCAACAAATTCACACCAGTAGATGTATGCTTTGTTGTAACAACTTTCGGCATTTAGCACACTCCCGGAAATCTATGAAAGTCTGGAAAGTCGCTTCCGTTTAATGAATTGTGGACAAACTATACATGCGACCCCCTATAAATAGCGGCAGAAAGTTAGCAAACTGCCAGGGCAACTAACTAATAACACTAAAGTTGTGCTCAGCCGATAAACTCGCCGGTATTTTTGAAAAAACGGAGAAAACGATTAGACCCAATAGCGTTAGCGGAGGTGTCATTTTGTTAACGTTATCGTAAACACGCACACCTTAGGTTGACAGACGTTGCGGGCATAATATTTGGGCCACATATAAAAAATTGATATCGACTTGTAGCACAGGAACAGGGCAACAAATTCACACCAGTAGATGTATGCTTTGTTGTAACAACTTTCGGCATTTAGCACACTCCCGGAAATCTATGAAAGTCTGGAAAGTCGCTTCCGTTTAATGAATTGTGGACAAACTATACATGCGACCCCCTATAAATAGCGGCAGAAAGTTAGCAAACTGCCAGGGCAACTAACTAATAACACTAAAGTTGTGCTCAGCCGATAAACTCACCGGTATTTTTGAAAAAACGGAGAAAACGATTAGACCCAATAGCGTTAGCGGAGGTGTCATTTTGTTAACGTTATCGTAAACACGCACACCTTAGGTTGACAGACGTTGCGGGCATAATATTTGGGCCACATATAAAAAATTGATATCGACTTGTAGCACAGGAACAGGGCAACAAATTCACACCAGTAGATGTATGCTTTGTTGTAACAACTTTCGGCATTTAGCACACTCCCGGAAATCTATGAAAGTCTGGAAAGTCGCTTCCGTTTAATGAATTGTGGACAAACTATACATGCGACCCCCTATAAATAGCGGCAGAAAGTTAGCAAACTGCCAGGGCAACTAACTAATAACACTAAAGTTGTGCTCAGCCGATAAACTCGCCGGTATTTTTGAAAAAACGGAGAAAACGATTAGACCCAATAGCGTTAGCGGAGGTGTCATTTTGTTAACGTTATCGTAAACACGCACACCTTAGGTTGACAGACGTTGCGGGCATAATATTTGGGCCACAT
>NW_027269092.1:0-31503 GCF_963676685.1 Mytilus edulis
ATTCGACAAATAATTCATCTATTACTATCACCTCTTTACATGGGCTACAATAACAATAACAATAAATAATGTGATAAATACCAGAAAAAGTAGAGCTCATAAATATTCTAACTGTAGAGTGAGGTAAATTAGGTAAATCATCCAAGCATCCTTCCAATAGCCTCTCAAACTTAGCTTCAGCTTTCTTTGTCTGTTCTTCCGTTATTTTACCTACCAAAAAAATCATTTTATTTATATTAACAAATAGATTCCATCACTGCAACAATTCTTCTACGGTATTTCTCGACTCGACACAGTTAAATTGTAATATCTATAAAAAGTGGATAGAAATCCAATTAAGATTATTGACGAAAGTTTCTCTACATGAAGTGTATTTTGGGCAAACGAAAAAGTAAATATAAAAATCTT
The DNA here is from genome assembly GCF_963676685.1 of Mytilus edulis. Taxonomy (NCBI): domain Eukaryota; kingdom Metazoa; phylum Mollusca; class Bivalvia; order Mytilida; family Mytilidae; genus Mytilus; species Mytilus edulis. The sequence continues at coordinate 409 of NW_027269092.1, forward strand.
CAATGAATGCTTTCGTTCGTGTTAGATGCATGATTGTTTTTTCAGAAGTTGTTATTTGCTTTGAACTAGCTGTCAGTAACTGCAAGTATTTTTGGATCTTTACCCTATGTCTTTCACTGCGGATGCTTAATTACCAGTCAACGTCCACTATGCGTTTTTGTTAGATGCCTTTCTTTATGTATTTCTCTGATGAGCAAAGCCTTTTTGGACTGATATTTTTGCATTAAATTAAGGATGTTAGCTACTCTGATAAAAAATAACAAACTTTTTAAAAGACTATTATGAATTGATAGGATATAAATAATGAAACTAACAAAGTCGAAAAAAATGGAGGGTCCGTGTGCTCGTTTTAGAGATATAAGACATTGAAAATTTGGCGGGAAATTATTCTCTCTAGATTTTTCATATATTTAACATTGGCACCTTATTTGTTTCTAACACTATGAAAAAATAACAAGAATTTTATAAAATTTTGAAATATGGCTTTTTAAACTTTATGTGATAAAATTATAAAAAGAAAATTAGGGGTTAATGGGCAAAATTTTTTAATGACTATACATGGATAAAACCTGAGGATTCCGAAAATCTGTCAAAAAGTCAAAAAATGGAGGAGCAAACATCCTTAAAAACCATAGGTTTCTCGTTTGATTGTTTACATTTCGGGTCCTTTCCTAGCTGACTATGCAGTATGGGCTATGCTCATTGCGATAGGGTGACCTAGTCGTCTCTAGTGGAGAGTTGTCTCATGGTCAATCATACTAAATATTAATATATATGATCAATGTAATTTGACTGCAACTAATAGCACATTTACAGTACAATTGTCTGTTTATTATGAAATACGTTTCATTTCGAAATAATGTATCTACAACACAATGCTGTCAGAAATATAAAGGAACTAACTTTCTTCTCGACTTATTGTCCGCTGTATATTTCTGCAAGAGATAAATATTCAATCTTTATTTTGCTAAAATTAAACACAATTCAATATACAGGGTAAATACAACATGTACAGGAAGTCATATCAATGTTCTAGCTAGTTGAATAAATGTGAGGGAAATTACCTGTATGTGCATGCTATGTACAGATTATCGGGATTTCTACACATTGATATCGTAAAATATCAGTCGCGAGCCACCATGTGAACCTGTTTGGCGAATGAGCGGAGCGAACAAGCAAAAATACTTCACATTGTGTCATTCGGCTGATATTTGACGATATCTATACGTATATTTAAAATAATTTATAAGACTTTTAAAGATGACTTATAATTATACATGTAAAGATTTATAAAAAGAAAAATGGGAGTCAATGAGTTAAACATTTTAAGGCTTTCGAATGGATAAAACCAGAGGATTCTGAAAATCTAACAAAAATTCCAAAACATGGCATGTGAACTTCCCTAATTTAAAATTAAGGATCAGATCTTTAACATCCTGCATGCCAGGTCAACACCCTATCAGGATGAGACACAACTCGGCGCAATATTTAGACAATTTCGATTGATATGTCATAGTGTGTCTTTTAATGTTGTCATGTTACACTTCTGTCTCAGGTTAGAGTGAAAGATTACGCCAGTCAAAACGTTTAAGCCCGGTGCATGTGTATGCACATGTTTTGAATAAAGAGCCAGGTGTTCAGTTGAAGTCGTTTGAAGGTTTGGTTCATAGGGGTTTCCTTTTTTTTTTATTAGACTGGTTTTTTTTTCTGTTTGAATTATTTCACTTGTTAATACAGCGTGCTATTCGGTTTTTTCTGTTTAGTTTATTTCACACTAGTCATTTTGGGGTCCTTTATGGCTTTCTGTTCGGTTTGAGCCAATATTCTGTGTTGAAGGCCGTATTTTTACCTATATTTGTAAACGTTTTAAACATTGCTACTTGGATGAAGAGCTGTCTCATTGGCACTCATACCACATCTTCTTATTTATAAGGATATAAAGTGCGTACACAAGCTTTCAGAAAGACGGGAATAGGAAAAACTAGGTTGATTTATTGTTTTTTGCTTTACGTCCAGTGACAAATATTTCATGCATATCATGGACGAGAACAAATTGAAAAGATTACATAGGTCAACTTAATTCTAGTCACACTTTGGTAAAGATAACAGCGAAAGAAAAGAAAATCGGTGATCCTTGAATAAACATGAATGGAATAATAATATGTAATGGGAGAAAGTTGTATCAGACATACTTTGTAACAGGTTTTGCCACTTTCGATTTTGATGACTGTGATTTCTTGACCATTAAACTTTCATCAACTAAGGATGAGATTCGTGTTATACCTACATGTATGACAAACAAAAACACAATAACATACACATTAGAATTTTTTAAGTGCAGATTGAATACCGTATAGCTGGTTATTTTCGCGGAGTGTAAATTTTCGCTTATTTTCGCGGCTAGAACAAAATCGCCAAAATAAATTCCGCCAAATTCAAAATGTATATGCTAAGGTATTGATAAAAGTTTTGAATCCGCCAAAATAATAACCGCCAAAATATTTCGCATACCTTATTCAATGAAAATCGCGAAATTTTACACCCGCGAAAATAACCCGCTATACGGTAGTATGAAAATATATATATGATATCTTATTATTGTTATCTACTGATAAAAAAAAAAACTCATAAATAAATGAAGTAAAACCTATTTGTATAGACCATGTAGACAGAAAAGGTCATTTAATTACCTTTTTGGATTTTGTAACACCTGTGCCTTTATGTATAGCTTCAATTTTGAAGGGGAAAAACAAGAGCAACATAATTCACACTTTATTAGTATCTAATGTATCTTGCATACAATCATCATTCGTAATTTTTAATCATTTTTAAATCCAGTTATTATAGTACAGGAAGATAATCTAATTTGAAACTTGGTAATGAATAAGTTGCAATAGAATGGAATTTGATGCGACTGTCATACAAGTGAGAGGTTAAGCTAGCTATAAAAACAGGTTTAATCCACTATTTTCTACATAAGAAAATGTCTGTACCAAGTCAGGAATATGACAGTTGTTATCTATTCTATTGATCTGTTTGAGCTTTTAATTTTGCCATTTTATTTGGAACTTACCGTTTTGAATTTTCCTTTGAGTTTAGTATTTTTGTGATTGTACTTTTTACAAATAAAGCATGAGGGTCTTCAAATATATATTCTAGATACTGACGTTGTTTTCCATTATAATAACGTGTTCAAGCTCCCCTTTTTGTCCTTGTACATTTTAACCTATAACTGTTAATCTAGTGTTGATTATTTTTTGAATGTGGATCGATACTTATAATATTTTCACTATATGTTAGCTATAACACTAGATTAAATTCCCCAATTCCCACATAAGGAAATGCCTGTACCAAGTCAGGAATATGAAAGTTGTTTTCCATTCGTTAGATGTATTTGAGCGTTTGATTGTGTCATTTCAGAAATGGACTTTCCGTTTTGATTTTTTCTTGGAGTTCTGTAATTTAGTTATTTTACTTTTTGCTAGTCCAAATTACAATATATCGTATAGGTTTTATAGGTCGAATGGTGATCAGTAGTTGTTCACATTTTAGTCCTTTTGGTGTTTATGAATAATTATCTCATTGGCAGTCATACTATATTTTTTTATTTGCATGTTTTTTTTCATAAAAATTCAAAATGGGTCGAAACATCATTGTAATTTCTCAACCATAACACCTCACAAACACGAAACATTAACTCAAAACAGCATTAATGCGTGCTGCAGAGACAAACATCGTTGATGTGTGACAACTTTTCATGTGAGCAATGTTTGTATAAAATTATAACATTGGTTGCAATCAATTACATTGATTTCCCAGTGAAATAAAAAACCGATAATTTCACATGTGAAATAAACGTTGTTATTTCACTCCTCTGACGTCATACAACAATAGGCGTTGTCAAGACGTCGATAACGTCGGATCAAAACAAATTGTGAATGCGTAGAAAAAGATATAGTTCCTTACATTTTCTACTTTAATTTCATAAAAAAAAGCCATTTGCGAATGTAATAAAAAGAATAACTAGTCAAAGAATTCAAATATCGAAAAATATTCAACTCGTGACCAAACAACACTGATAATTTAAAACTCATACGCTGCGCGTATTCGTGTTGTTAATGTCTTGTTCGGTCACTCGTTGAATATTTTTCTCAATTTGAATTCTTCAATTAGTTATTCTATAAATACAAACAATGTAACAAAGGGAGGTTATAGCATAACAGATAGGGGCTGATATCCTCTTTTTAATTAGCAATATAGACAAGTTAATTTTAGTACATTCATAAAACAACTATTTATCTACAAGTAGATATTTATCAAACTATAGAGATAAAAGTTAGTGTTTTTTTCTTAAATACCTTCAGTTTCATGAACTATCAAAAATCTATATTCATTAACATTAAACTTCATACCGGGCTTTTTGTTAGACACTGATGTCCTGTCGCTTCTAGCAGACCCAGATGGCCTGTCGCTTCTAGCAGACACAGGTGGTCTGTCGCTTCTAGCAGACCCAGATGGCCTGTCGCTTCTAGCAGACACAGATGGCCTGTCGCTTCTAGCAGACACAGATGACCTGTCGCTTCTAGCAGACCCAGACGACCTGTCGCTTCTAGCAGACACAGATGACCTGTCGCTTCTAGCAGACACAGATGTCCTGTCGCTTCTCGGAGAATTCGTAGCCATCACGAAAGAATTTTAACCCATTACTCTGGAAAAGAAGAAAACACAAAGAATTTCATAAAAATTATCTATAAACAGATCATTCCGTCTTCGGGATTTTTTAGAAAAAGTTGCTAGCATTGATCCTATCAAATTCACTTTCGATTTTTCACTGAACTTAAAAATGACTTTTTTTATACTGTTGAAAATATTAATGATTTTTGTACCTTTCCAACAGAAAGATTCAGTATATCAAAGTTTTAAGCACTTATTTGCATGATTCGGCTCTATGAAATTCCTTTTCTGAGTCCTGAGGGATTTTGTAGGAAATAAAGAATAAAATCGCACATAATTAAAATGGGAGTAAGCTTTATTGTATGAGTTGCTGCTCTTCAAGGAAGATATCAAATCAAGAATTATAAGTGGGTAAGTTGAATTTATACTTTGAAAAAACAGATGCTACCAAATGGTGGTTGACCATCTTTCACAGATGACGATGGATATATTCCAATTTTTATAACCCCATTCTCGTCCTTTTTTCTCTAATTATGATCTACCAAATTAGATTTATCACCAGGTTTGTACTCACTTACAACAGGTACCTCTAATGGAGCAGGATCTGATTACCCTGCTTTCACGGCACCTGAGATCACCTTTATTTGTTCATGTCAATGATACTGATGAGTGCTGTCTTAAATTTTAGTCAGTTTTTAGTATTAAGCTTTTGCATATATGGGATATAATAGAAAATTGGATAGATTAGTACACCTCTTCCGAACTCCAATGACTTTAATAAATGTCTTTCACCATTGAATAGAAGGCATATATCACACTACAATAACTAACTTGATTAAACAAAGTAGGTGACCAGACACAAGTTTTTTTTCTTCTTTCCTTTTTCGATATTCAAAAAGTCCAAAGTGAATATATTTTTTTCACCAAAAACAATTTTCAATTTTTTTTTCATGTGTAGAAAAAAATTTAACTGTTAATTGGCAATCATGATATTTTTAAACACTGTTCTTTTTATATCTAGCTTAAAAAATGGATCTGTTTTTTTAATTCAGGTCATTTGTACCTGGGGTTTTTAATTCTACCCTGGAAAATGCAACTAACTCACTGTAACAATAGTACATTTACATGCATACAAACATAACTATATGTACTAAAAGACCACATTTTGTTATCTGTCAACAAATCAAATTATCTTTATCCAACAACATGTCATGGGATATCAATCTTAAGAACCTCACTGCTAAAACAAATATTATCTTGTTTTTTTTTAGGGAGAAACAAAAAGTTTGGATTTGAAATCTATGTTCGTACGATCAAACCTAGAATAATTATCTTCAGTGTGGGGTCTCTACACCCACAAACAAAAAATAACATTGAAAAAGTACAATGTAGAGCATCTAGTACGGGCCGTCATCATAACACAACGTACTAAATGTCCCTTAAATGATTGACCATCTTAAATGAAAGACACTTCAAAATCGGAGAAACAATCAATAGCATTCCCCGTTGAGATCAGTTTTAAATACTAGTGAGAAATTTACACGTTTTGAAAACATTTCACAATTTCACAGTAAAACTAAAGCTATACAAACATTTTTATTCAATACATGATGAAAGGAAACATTTTGATTCATGATGAAATGGCCCCTTAGATAGTTAGAAAATAAGAAGACAAACTCATATTCAATTGGACGGAAAGTTGTATTTACATTTATGTTCTGATTAACTTATAACTACATGTATTCTGGACTCAAGCATGATCATATCTTTATATATTGTAATGATCTATTGGCCCATGAAAACATGTTGACCAAGCGGTGTCTTTTGGTCTTTTTAAAGTATCATTGATCGACGTTTATCTTTGATGAATAAGTTAAATGTAGGATAAACAATTAATTCACATAGTTTTTATACTTTCGGGTCGAACTTGAATCAATATATTTTAATCCGAAAATCATTGCAGGATAAACAAAACTTTTGACCCCAACCCCCAATCTATTGAATTCAGTTTTTAACTTACATGGATATTTTGATGTCGTCCCTAATTACCCAACAACTTTAATATGCTATTTATACGTATGACAATGTATTAGATGGACATTCAAAGAAATTATCTCTGTTAAACGTTCAATAACAGCACTAGTATTCTTGACATACTCAGGAATGAATGATAGTAATGGCCAAGTTCCCATATCAGATACACCCGGGGTGCAATGTTGACAATGGTTATAAATTTACATTGAAAGTAATGAAAAATATGTTGGTACCCTTCGTTTATCTTTTATTTTTATTTTTTATCGTTTAAATTATTATTGCCTTTTACGTTCGAATTCTACTTAGATTTACCTGAATTTATGTTGGTACAAAATCCAGTTCATTCGATTTTATATTCAAGGGTAACAATTATTCTAAATTTAGAAATAATGTAGAAAAAAAGCAGCGATCATTGTTGATATGTATTGCATTCAATTAAAAGGATATTTAAATTTTTAAATGCAGATTGTGGGTCAAGATCTCAACACTTATTATAGACAAGAAAACTGAAGGTCTGCGTTGTTTATATTCTACTTGTAAATTCTATGGTCGGGTTGTTGTCTCTTTGACACATTCCCCATTTACAATTAAACATGTGAATCTTTATATGAGGTAGAAAATGGAACGATTAACATCAAAATCATTTACAATTTTTTGTGAACTTGACATTTTTATTTTAAAGCAATTCAACATAAGCGCTCAAACTGCGTATTTTCATTGAAATGTATCGGAAAAAGCAAGTTTCTAACAGTTTTCAATTATCCATCACCGGAGGAAAACAACTCTTATGACTAAACTACCTATATGGAAGTCTAGTGCTATGTTGGTATAAAAAAAAATCAAATACAATTTTTGGTATCTCTTTTATGTTTTTCAAAAAATAAATAAAAAAATGCAAAAATAGAGAATATAGTAAAAATTGAGAAAAGCCAGTTTCTAATAGTTTTTAATTATTCATCACCAGAGGAAAACAACACGTATGACTAAAGTACTTGTATTGAAGTCAAGTACTATGTTGGTGTAAAAAATAATGAAAATAAAATTGTTGGGATCTTTTTTATTTTTTTCAAAAAATAAGGTTAAAAAAAGAAAAAATAGCGAAAATTGTAAAAATTGATTAAAGCCAGTTTCTAACCGTTTTCAATTATCTATCACCAGAGAAAAACAACACTTATGAATTAACTACTTATATGGAAGTATAGTACCATGTTTGTGTAAAAAATAATGAAGATCCCATCTACAAATGTAAGGAGTTGATAAGGATTCTAATTATCTTAAGATTTGATTTACAAGTTTTATTTTTTAAATATGCAATATACCAATTTACAATATGTGTCTTTCATATGTCATAAGGTCAAGTACAATATAGATATATAATCATGTAGCAATCAAAATGACAGAAAATTTAAAATACAGTTGTATAGGTAATTGTTCATGTTGCAATTAAAATTAAAGAAAATTTAAATTCGACTGTCATTATAATTTAAAAAGCAAAAATTTGCTCCTGCTTTTAACAAATTAAGCTTACTGTTTACATGTACAGCTGACATAACCATATATGACTATCCAGACAACTGATACCGGGCGTTTTGAAAAGCTTCTTGGTCACCTCAGAACTAATAAAATTACATTAGAAGATAATATATACGTGAAAAAAAGCGATTAAAATAAATAATCATTGAATTATATAATAATACTTATATTATCAAAATTGGGTTAAACGGAACAGCCAAAACAGTATCGTATGTATAGGTCTTTCACGGTCAACCAAACTACCGAATGTGTCCTATAAGAATCGAAATAATTCATGGCAGCCGGAGTAAAATAATCGAATATAAATGCCCAACCCATGGTTAAATGAAAACAAATCTACGGCTGCCATGAATTATTTCTTAAATATTATACAGGATGAATAATTCAGACGATGATACATGTAAGCTATTGTATATGTTTTAATTGATTATGAATATTTACTTAGATACGATATTACACAGACACAAGTGGAAAATGTGCACAACAGAAATTACGGTCAAACACTATTAAACGAATGTAAAAAAATAATTCCTCACGTTTCATTAGTATAGGGAGACATTACTGTATGTACGGAACTAGCGTATTGTTTTAGAAGTTTACGTCACTATAGGTAAGTTCCATTCATGTTATGAATATACTATGATACATGTATTTATATGTTTACAAACAAAACACATCCAAGTATGTCTCGTAAGACGACTTATTGCTTTGGTCGGACCCAGGTTTCCATTTTATCCCATTTTTGGTTGTTCCTGTCTGGCAAGGTAGTTCATGATCGAGTTATTCATTTATTCAGTTATTCAACATTCACATATGTTAAGATACATGAGTGTGAATAATTGATAAATTCAGTTGTCCACTATGCTTGCTGGACTATAGGCAGCACTATATATTCTATTCATGCATGCCTTCGTACTAGAATAACAGATATGAGCGTATAGGGTATACGAATTATAATGTAAAAAGAATTGGTTAACAAACTTGTAATTTACTATTTATTGCTGTCATTAAATTTATTTTCAGTTGATAAAAAGTTCGATATTAAGGAATTTGATCCATTGAACTCATATGTCTACTATCAATTACTTTCAGTTATTCAAGCTCCATTGATGTCATATAATATTTATAACGAGCTCTCTCAATTAGGTAGTGAAAATAATTATGTAAAATTGAGAGAAGAAAAGTGTTCAGATTTTTTAGTTTGAACATTTTCCACCGGTTCTTGCTCTATGAAAAATCAATATTTGCCCTTCTATTTCTTTTTATAGTACATGCCATGGCTTTCCATGCACTATAAAATGATATACATGAATCTCTTTTCATTGTAAAATAATTATGAATGTGAACTCTTAAAGACTGCACTAACGAAGTGTACATTTCCCCTAGGCACTTTTCTATTGAAGAGACAAATGAAAAAAAGTTAAGAGAACTGTTTTTTTGTCTAATCATTATAAATGAAATCAGGGGAAAAAACTATAAAAACATTTTAGGTTGACATTTTAACATTGTAATTTAATTTTACACAAAAAAAAATTCACTTAACAAAAAGTTAGAAAGGAGACAAAGGTTTAGTGAAAAAATACATGTTACATTTAAATTTCAAGCCCTAAAGATCAACAACAATTTATAGGTGAAGTTTTGTCATTATTAAAAATTATATAATTTTAGAAAAGATGATTTATACAACATTGTTAGCTTTTTAAAACGAACGAGTTTAATAATACAAGATTAATTTGTACCTCCAACAGAAAAAATGTCCATTTTTGATTACTTCACTTTTTTTTTATTTTCACGAACGTATCTCATTTCTCTCATTTCATTTGTTGAAATTACCATTTAATGATTTTAACACATTTTACTAACCATGTTAACACAAAAAGTGAGCTAATAACAAAGTTTGATTATAACAGAGATTGGCTTATTTTTGGTATGTCACTCGAAGGTGTAAATATGTTATAAATTGGTCAGATAATAGTTGGTCATGTTTTATGAACATTTTATACCCTCAGCTACGCCTCGGGGTTTAAATATTAAATATAAAAAAAAATGACCGACTAATATCTAACCTGTAAAGAATGCTAAACGTGATTATGATTGTCAGTTTGAACGGATACTGCTGGAATTATAGGTATTTAGAGGTACAACTAGGGATTCGTCAAAAAAAGACGAACAAAGTTGAAGAGATAATTTTAATAAGCGACTTTTTTTCAATTAGTTGCTACGAAAATTTTGGTAAATATAAGCCGTTTGAAATCGCTTTTTTTATAGAAGAAAAACAATCTTAAAGGCGGAAATTGTAAATTCATCTTTGATGACTATTAATTACATAATGTACCCTTGCAACATCAAAACGTTATTTATACGAATGACCATGTATTACACGGACATTCAAAGAGATGTTAAAAGACATACTTACTTAATCTCAGTCAAACGCTCAGAAACAGCATAAATATTAATCATGACATACCCACGAGTGGAGGACAGTAATGACCAAATAACATTACCAGAGACACCAGGGTTGCAATGTTGTCAATAATTATCGATTAACATAGAACGTAATTTAAATATATGGGAACCCTTCAATCATCTGTCGTATTTTTTTAATTACCGTTTTAAATCACACAACCGCCTTTACATAGATTTACCTGATTTTATGTTGGTATCAAATATCCAGTTTATTCAATTTTAAATTTCAAGGGTAACTATTATTCTAAATTTAGAGAAAAAAAAATGTAAAAGAAAATCAGTGGTGATTGCAATTGTTGCTATGTAAAGCGATCTATAGAAAAAAGATATTTAAACTTTTTAAATACAGATTGTGGGTCAAGATCTCATACATGTAACTTATTATAAAACAGAAAAATGATTGTCTACTGGGTTGTGTCTATTTTCCAGTTCAAATTCGAAATATTCAACAAATGAATTATTGGAGTAGGTAGAAAAAAGTAAAATAACAAAAATACCGAACTTCTTCGAAAAGCAAAATTGGAAAGCCCGTAATCAAATGTCAATATCAAAAGCTCAAACACATCAAAGGAATGGATTGACTTGGTCTAGACATTTCGGATGAACAGAAAATGGTCGACCAACCTGGTTTTATAGCTACATGTAGCTTAACCGATCATTTGTATTTCATTATATTAACAACGATGTGTGAACAAATAAATATAATAGGTAAGCATATCGAAAAGAAGTACAGCAGACAATAATGTGTTTAATCTTAATCACTGTAAAAACAAATAAATATATTACAAAGAAACAAAAAAGGCATGTATATATGCCCTTATATTTTTCGGTTATTGGTTGTTTGCCTGCGAGGTTATTTGGATGAAGAGTTGTCTCATTGGCACTCATACCACATCTTCATATATCTATCTACTGCAGGGTTTGTTACTCGTGCTGTGTGGATGCAGTAGAATATGTCCCCGTGCTTGTAGTGTATGCCCTTTTAATTTTAAGTTATTGGTTGTTTGCCTGTGAGGTTTTTTGGATGGAGAGTTGTCTCATTAGCACTCATACCACATATTCCTTTATCTATATAGATAAGAAAAATTATCCCAAATATAAAAAACAAGAATTTCAAAATTTCCTACAGCACAATAACATATAGAGTATAAGTTTAGAGCCACACCTAATGGATACCGCCAAAAATAGAGTAAACAGTAAAAGTAATATGCCTAAGGACAAATAAAAGAATACAACAACACGTTATTAAGATGATAGTTTACCATAGTACAATGACAGGATGTACAAGTACAGCTAGAGCAACGTCAAATGTATTTCATTAAAACAGTAAAAGTTATAATCATCAAGACACATAATAGAATGATAAGCAACGTCAATACACAGAATCTATACTTCAAGACCATCGTGTATTTTTTGTGAAGTTGATACGGACAAGGTATTGGTACCTTCAGATGAACTTTTTATAGAAAAAGGACGAGACTTCCTATGTCATACCCCTGGTTCATTAACATTCTACTCAGACACTGGCATCTTTTAACAAGTTTTAATGGCAGCTGTAAGCTCTTGATTACCGAATAAGTTGGGATATAAATAAACCATAGGTGAAGCTAGAATTACGGTATGGTAAAGGATAATATCAAAATTAACATAGTCTCATTTGTAATAGATTCTGGTACTTAGATGACTGCGTATGTCAAATTAGAGATATAAGTCTTAAATAAAAACCAGAGACAGTTTAAATTGTATTATAAATGATAAATCGTGACTTACCCACGAATTGCGGACAGATATGGCATATTACCCTTATCAGAGACACCAGGGGGGTGGGGGGGGGGGGGGGGCAATGTTGTCAATGATAATCGATAAACATAAAAAGTAATAACAAATATATGGGAACCTTAAGGTAGTACCCAACACTTTCCCTAAAATTAATTTGCCTCGTTTAATTTTTATAAAATTTTGACAAAGTATTTACTTTGACCCTTTTAAACAAATTATAAAAAAATCAAAAAAAAATGAACCAAGCGTTTTATCAGAAAAATTACACTGGTTATATAGCAGTTTGACAAACATCAATTTTGATCATTGAGAAGCTTAATATTCTTTTTCCAACACAACGTAATTAAAACGTTTAGCTAACTTTACAGAGTTATCTCCCTGTAGTGTTAGGTACCACCTTAAATTAGTATTAACTCATATAACCCAATTCTACATTGATTTACCTTACAATATGTCTGATGGTATCAAATATCCAGTTTATTCGATCTTAATTTTAAGAGTAACCATTACTCCTAATTTAGAAAGAAAGAAATGTTTAATGGAAAATCAGTGGTGATTGTTGCTATGTATAGCGATCAATCGAAGAGATATTTAAACTTTTTAAGTACAGATTGTGAGTTTGTACAGTGGGTCAAGATCGCATTACTTATTCATGTGGTATTATAAACCTGAAACCTGACTGTCTACTGATTGTCTATACTTGGTTATATATATTTCCACTTACTTATTCGATATATTCAACAAGTGAATCAATGGATGAGGTAGAAAAAAATAGAATAACAAAGATACCAAACTCTTAGGATAATTTAAAACGGAAAGTCCGTAATCAAATAGAAAATTTAAAAGCTCAAACTCATCAAGTGAATTGATAAAAACTGTTAATATTCTTGACTTGGTATGCACAGGCATTTTCTTATGTAGAAAATTGTGGATTAAACCTAGTTTTATAGCTAGCTAAACCTCTTACTTGTATGCCAGTCGCATGAAATTCCATGATATTGACAACGATATGTCAACAAAAACAAACAGACATTATCGTCTGAATAACTTCGGAGTTCTAAATTTTACATGTTTATTTTTATGTAAATAATCACACGTCAATTTCATTTATGTGCATGTTTAAATTGGTGTCATTTTCTTTTGTTTTAGTTATAGTTTGTCTTTGTTTTCTTTCCTTCATAATTTAGCTATTTTTTTTCTCTTTTACGAATTTTCGATAAAACCTCGTTTTCAAAAAGTCAAATGTAGCTTCTTTTAATACTGAAGCATAATATGCTCATTTCAAATTCCGACAATGAGTGTTTTGATAATTGCAAAGAGAGGCGAGAGTGATTAAAGGGATATTCCAAAGTCATAAGTCGAAAACAATGATATGTCAAAAACGAAAACAACGGAAGATACAAACAGTACACTAAACACAATAAAGGAAAAAAAAGACGGAGCAATACGAAGGTGATCTAAAATGCTCTGGAAGGGTTTAACAGAAAAGATGTCAATGTGTCGTCCCTTAGTTACCACAGGAAAACTGACATAAACTTGTTATGGCTAATTTACTATATAAATGCTAAAACTAAGTAACATAACTCAAATTGAAGAAGTATGATGATCCTTTATAATAAAGATGACATACAAATACTGCAAAAAAATAAGAGATCAAACAATAACAGGATTAATTACAACTATATGGTAAATTATGAATGAATACAAATGACACACAACAGTATTTAATACATAATAGAAATGTCCGGACTGCTGGCATATTCTGAAAGTAAATTTGTGCTTTTTTTACAAAGGGTATTTTACAACGAAAATTAATCTTAATTTATACTGAAATGGTTTTTCTCGTCACATTTTATTTTGAAATGAGTCACATCGTTATAAAGTATTATGGATCCCGATTTTAATTGGATAGCCTCTTTTTTACAAGATTTGTTCTAATAAATTTCAAAAATCATTATAAGCAGTGGTGGATCAAAGGGGCGTAAAACATATGTTTTTTACGATATAGGCCTAGATTAAACTTTATAATAGAATCGTTCATTTTTTTTTTTTTTTGCCTTTATCCGATCAGCGTCAAATATTAAATTGTTAGGAATAACACCCGCTTTAAAATGTCGTATTTCCGCCCCGGATATGTAGCAGAACTTTGATTTTTAATCATACGTCAATTTCAGCAGACGTCAATATTGAAAATAATGTTCCTTCCACTTGAGACTGCGAAACATCTAGTGTTAGATAAGTTTCCTATGGTCATGTTATTACAGGAGACCTCAACATCTTCGAAGACCGTGAGGTCATAACTTTTCTAAAGAAAGGACCGAAATAACATCCTCCATCTATAATAGATAGGAAACAGTGTCGTCAGTTCATTAAAGACGTCTGTCTACTGTAAAAATTGGTGCAAACGTGAACAATCTGATAAAAAATCTTTAGACAGTTATTTGAATAAAATTATGAATACTGTTAATATTCGAATATCTCATTTAGAAAGCAATTCTGAAATTAATAAAAGGAACCATGATATTCCCATTTCTAGAATTTAAAACATTGTTGTGACGTCATTCTATTGTTTTACCTGTTTTTTATTATAGTGATTGGACTACCATTTACCTGTAAGAAACCAATATGTCACCTTTAGCTGTCCAATATTTTTAAGAATAGCCTCCTCTTTCTTAAAAATATTGGATAGCTAAAGGTAGCATAACTGATTCATACAGATAAATGATAGTTAAATCACTGAAATAAATAAAAATATTAATTACCCTAATTGTTTCATCATGTAAACAAAAATACAAACAAAAAACAAATGACAATTAAAAAACAACATTTTTATTGAAGTCACTTTTAAATACAATAACTTGTCACTCATCAAAACGGTTTCTTGAGGAAAAAATCACTTTTAAATTGATTTTTAATACATCCAATACTTATATCACAGCCATTTTCTCACGTTTTGGGGTTGTCTCTTTTAAAACTAATTCAATAAGTTGATTATGCTCGTTGTAAGTCTTGTTTTTTGGCTTTTATTAATTTCTTTTTTCAAAAGAGTTATCCTCATCCGTCTTTAGACTATCAAATTGACCTCTGGTGTTGCTCTTATTCTTCCTAACATCTTTTTCAACTAGAATTAAAATGAAAAAAAGCAATGAAGTAATCCTCCTTAAATTTGATTGATCATGCAACAAAACAAGGGCAATGAACAACATAAACCTTATCTCCTGTGTACAAAGTGCGAATCTTGAACTTCCTTCATGAACTAGGGGACTATAATAGTTTTTATAATTTTCAAGTTTCTAAATTGATTTAGAGGTTCTTGTTTTTGTAAGTCTGGTATTATTGCTTAAATATGAATATAATGCTACACTTCGCTCATGAACGACGATGAATATGGGAAGTAGAATTTTATAGGAAAACATAACCGCATTTTATCTGTCAAACAAACCAATCGTGTTTCCGATTCGCACTTTTTTGCAGTGATCGTTTTATGAGAAATTTTTGTTTAAAAGAAAATCGAGATAAGAATATATTTCGGTAACATTTATAAACCACAAGGGACTCAATAAACAAATAAATGAAAAAAGAGCGACACGATCTTGCAGAAAAGAAAAAAAAGAAATTAGGGGGGGGGGGGGGGTATTAGGTGGTACCGTTTGGGTACAGTCTCTTGAAAATTCCGACAAAAGAATATAACTGATTGCATGTTGCTATCTTATCATTTGTTAATATTTACTATATATCTGTAATAAAATCGACTGCGGTGCACTCGATATGGTTCGACAAGAACCTGTTTTCATATCCTATTATTTTTATTTTCTCAATCACTTCGTTAAAATAAAACCCAAAAAGAAACAAGAAACTAATAGAAGAGCACTACATTATGAAATATAAAATATATATAACTTACCATTATTAGCTGCTTTGACTATATCCTCTTTGTAATCCACACTGAAATAATGTATCTGAATAGATTCTGAATACACATTTGATTTTAATCCAAAGTTTGAAACAACACATTCACTAATACATGCAACAACATCTTTTTCTTCGTATTTGCATTTAAATTAATATACTTTCATCACTTTATCCATTTAGAAACACAAACCGTATGTAAAGGTATTCCACGAAAACTATGAGCAGAAAATGTGAGTAGTCCTTGCGCACGCAAAAATCATGATACGCATACCCTGTGTCTTATTCTTCATGTAGCAATACATGTTGTTTACCTTCAGCTGTACTTTCTTTTTGTCTATTTGTTTTACGTTAAGTTATTGTTTAAAGGGGCCAACATGTAGGATATATTTTTATGTAATTTAAAGAAAGTTTATTTACAAAACAATTTTCATACTTGATGAAAAAAAATCTTTGCTTGCTTTTAGTTTTTATTTTACCTTTTATCGACGTGTTAAACAATGTTTTAAGTAAGATATAAGCCTCTAACAGTCCATTCTGTAAAATATTGAACAGGTCTTCGGCCTGCGGCCTCAGACCTGTCCAATATTTTACAGAATGGACTGTTATCGGCTTATATCCCTTACAGAAAATAACTCAAGGTATTTGCAGAGCGGTTTGTGTTCGTACCGGAAGGACAAGGCAGCCAATAATGTAGTGGTGGTGTGAATCATATACTACATGGAAGTTCTTCAAAACAAAATTATCAATTTGTCTACATTCAGGTCCGTGCGCAGTACAGAGAGTCAACAAGAGTTAACAAGCATAACACTACAACTACCCAGCTTAAAGCATCTTCCGAACATTTAAAAGTCCCTACCATGTACTGGTTACCAAAATTACACAAAAAAAACATTTAAATTCCGTTTCATCTCCGCATCGAGTAAGTGTTCTACTAACTTATCTATCAGTACTTCTAACAACCTCCTTTACTACTATCAAAAGAACTGGTTATTAACTTTTGTAATAAAGCTTACGAAAATAATGGGTATTAACTATTTTTGGAGTGTTAAAAATTGTTTAGAGGTTTTAAATAAAATACATGCTTTTGATGGTCCTTATAATTCTGTTGACAGTTATGATTTTTCTACTCTGTACACTTCACTTCCACACAATCTTATAAAGAAAAAGTTTTTGTATTTTATAAAAATGGTCTTTCGAAAAATCTCATTGTAATTTTATTTGCTATAACTCGTTTAAAGCCTTTTCTGTAACGAAAAAGGAAAGTATGCTAGATACACTTACTGAAAATGTGAGGATTGGATTGAAGCTTTAACTTTTCTGCTAGATAACATTTATGTACGTTTCGGCGATAAAGTGTATCGTCGGGTAGTAGGTATTCCTATGGGCACTAACTGTGCCTCTTTAATAGCAGATTTATTTATATATTGCTATAAATCTCAGTTTATGACTAAACTCAGTAAAGACCCATCATTGTTATATTTGGTTGATACATTCAAAAATACCTACCGTTATCAGGATGATATTTTTTCGTTGAATAATCCAGAGTTCTCTAAATATACTTCCGAAATTTACCGAAAAGAACTTACTTTAACTAAATCTAAACATAAACAGCAGCAGTTGTCCTTTTCTAGATTTAGACATTTCAATTGCTAATGGGAAACTACATACTAAAATTTACGACAAAAGAGACGATTTTTCATTTCCTATTGTTAGTTTTCTTTTTTTTAGACGGTGCTGTGCCTTTGGCTCCATCATATGGTGTTTATATATCCCAACTGTTCGGTATGCCCGTGTGTGTTCTGATGTCATAGAATTTAACGAACGTAATCAATGGCATCACGGGGAAATTATTGTGTCAGGGGATTTCGATACCATAAATTACTTAAAACTTTTTACTAAATTCTTTTGGCCCGTACCTGTAGAAAACTTATTAAAAATGGTATTTCACATTCTAAATTTTTACGGTACTATTCTACTTAAAGCGAGGAAATCACTATGTGATCCATGTAAACTCATCGAACCTTTAAACAAACTTATAAGTAAGGGTTATCGTACCAATATTGTAATTAGATCTCTGAATATAGTTTACATTGGCACTAATATCGATTTTGTCATTAGCAAATTAAACCATAACTAAATTGTATCTTCTTTTGAGGCGGTATATAGATTAAACCGTTGGTTTTCCGTTTGAATGGTTTTACACTTGTCTAGTAATTTTGGGGCCCTTTATAGCTTTTTGTTCGGTGTAAGCCAAGGCTCCGTGTTGAAGGGCCGTATATTGACCTTTAATGGTTTACTTTAATAAATTGTTATTTGGATGGAGAATTGTCTCATTGGCACTCACACCACATCTTCCTATATCTATGTTAAATGATTCAGATAATTGAGTAAGGTTCAAGTAATGCCACAAGTACAGACATTTTTATTTAGACGTACTTCAAAACCTTTATTAACATGATCATTGTAATTCTTGGTCCAACATTATTTTAAATGCCTTTTGCATTATAAATTTCTTATTGGTGACCCCATGGTGTAGTCTAATTTGATTAATTACATAAATCCATATCATACAAAAAAGTATTAGAAAACTGGAATTCAAAAGGTTTGATGTCCTCAGTTTCACGCATTTTTTTTATCAAATTAAATTGAAAAACGGGAACGGTGAATTTGTCAGAGAGGACAACAACCCGACCAAAAGAGCAGGCAACAACTGAAGGCTACCAATGGGTTTTTAATCGCAGCAAGATGATCCCGCACCCGGAAGTGGTTCTCACCTTGACCCTAAATAAAATTGTATACTAGTTCAGTGAAAATGGACGTCACACTAAACTCCAAAACATATAAATGAATTAAAATGTAAAAAGAAAAACATACAAGACAAACAAAGGCCAGAATCTCCTGACTTCGGTCAGTTGGAAAAATGCAGCGGAGTTTACAAACATTTTTTGTAAGATCGTACTCCTCCCCCTCTAGCCAATGTTGAAAAAAAAAACACTTAGCAATACGCCACAGTAAATTTCAGTTAAATCGTTTGAGACACGACATTCAGGCTTGATATTCTAGATCAGACGGTTGTCAACAGACCGACCTATTAACTACACAAATGATTTAATTATGACTTGGTTTACTGTCATATACAACTATTAATTACTGTTTTCCCCTAATCATAACATAATTTAGTAATCTAATATCTAATTTTTATTTAAACGGGGAATATACATAATTTTATCTTTTTATTCAGTATTCAATGATTTTAGCTTTTTGTTTTGTTTTATACATTTGTTTATTCATAACGTTTTTAATGATATCAAATATAAAACGACCGATAAAAGTGGAAAATCTTCGGTACTGCTCTACACGCCAATGGCGTACAAGGACATTAAGTAAGTAAAATATAGAAATAAAAATACTTTTGTTATCAGCTTGTCTGCCTATACATGCTATATGTATGTCCGTCTGTTCTTCTATGTCGGACAATTAAACCGATTTCAATAATTTTCATACATGTATTGCGTATTAAATAATTTCAAAAGTCCCCTTCGTTTGTTTCTTTTTTCTCTTTAACAATTTTAGAAAGTTTTTTTTATTAAGTTGAAATTTCAACAAAAAGGTGATATTTGTTTTAATTGATTCCCAGGGAATAATTGCAGAAAAACTTAGATTTTCTAAAAGTTAACAAATTTTGAGAAACAAATTTTGTGTTAGAATTTAGACACAAATAGATTTATAGGTATAATATGTTATCAAAAATTAACTCCTATTCTCAAAAATTTTAATTTTTTTCAACTGAGGAAAAGGCATTGCCGTAAAATATTGTTAAGATTAAAATCACAAAAATACTGAACTCCGAGGAAACGGAAAGTCTGTCATCAAATGGCAAAATTAAAAGCTGAAACACATCAATCGAACTGATACCAACTTTCATATTCCTGACTTGGTAAAGGCATTTTCTTGTGTTGAAAATTGTTGGATAACACCTGGTTTTACAGCTAGCTAAAGCATTGTTAAAGGTACAAAGCTTTTGAGAATAAATTTGTCTGTGCTAGGAATTCATCGAAAATTACCACACAGGGTACAATATACAGTATTCGGGTGCCACATGATCAAGACCTGCTGACCCTTCCGGAACACCTCAAATCATCCACTTTTTTGGTGGGTACATGTTACTTAGTCTTTAGTTTTCTATGTTGTGTTTTGTGCACTATGATTTGTCTGTTTGTCTTTTTTATTTTCGATCAATGAGTTATACTGTCCCTCTGGTATCTTAGCCCCCCTTTAACAAACATCCATTTGATTGATTTACAAACTTCACGACGCGTTGGTTGACTGTTGTGTGATATTTTTGTTACATATGACCACATATATATTATAAGTGTCGTTGTCACAATCCGATCCTCTTTTGTTTGATCGTGACATCATATCACCAGGGGATATTTTTGTTACATATGACCACATATATTATAAGTGTCGTTGTCACAACCCGATCCTCTTTTGTTTGATCGTGACATCACCAGGGGATATTTTTGTTACATATGACCACATATATTATAAGTGTCGTTGTCACAATCCGATCCTCTTTTGTTTGATCGTGACATCACCAGGGGATATTTTTGTTACATATGACCACATATATTATAAATGTCGTTGTCACAATCCGAACCTCTTTTGTTTGATCGTGACATCACCAGGGGATATTTTTTGTTACATATGACCACATATATTATAAGTGTCGTTGTCACAATCCGATCCTCTTTTGTTTGATCGTGACGTCACCAGGGGATATTTTTGTTACATATGACCACATATATTATAAGTGTCGTTGTCACAATCTGATCCTCTTTTGTTTGATCGTGACGTCACCAGGTGATATTCTTTTCTATGTAGTGTTTTATAAACTCATTCGGGTTTCCGCCACTTTATAGTAATCACATCTTTGCTTGCCAAGGGTAAGGATCCACTACTATCTACCCTCCATCGCGAAAATAACAATAAATATCAACAATAACCTGTCAATTTTCAAACAAAATTATACGAACAAAAAATCGTGTCTTATTTTTATATGTAATGGACTATAACATTATATATCCTTGTTTAACAGGGTAATAATAATTTCAGGTTTTTCTTGTCATTACATAGTTTGCAGATAATACTTCTTATGTATAAAGATTTCTCAAGTACACAGCTTTCTCTTTAAAAACGATAAACAATTATCATTGTTACCCTCACTTTATTTTAAAAAAATGTTCCTAATTTTCTTCAACTCATTATTACATACTTAGTGTTAAGAACGTTAATCAATATCACTAAACTATGTGTTTTGTTTATAACAAAAACTTATAGCACTGGAAGACAAAGTTTAATTGTTGTTTGTGTTTTGTTTAATTACTGCTTTGATATCCATTTAAAATATTTAAAATATTGAATACTCTATATATTACAAGTCAGGAATACGAATATCTGTTATTCATTCGTTTGATGTGTTTGAGATTTTTATTCGCCATTTACTTCGGGATATAAATAAAACAACACTAATTTATCTGGTAATTACATACATGTCGTGAAAAACCTGCAAAAAGTAAAATGATAAAAAAAATCCGAGGAAATTTCTTTACGGAAAGTCCCGATGTAAATGGCGGGTAAAAATCTCAAACACATCAAACAGGAGTTTTAACAGTAATCGTAATCCTGACTTATTCAATATTTTTATATTTTAATATCGAAGCAGTAATTAAACAAAAACACAAACAACAATTGGACAAGTAGTTGGACTTTTTCTTCTACTGCTATAAGTTTTTATAACAAACAAAACACATGTTTTCAGTGATATCGATTAAAGTTTTCAACTCTTAGTATGTAATAATGAGTTGAGGAAAATGAGAACAATTTATTTGGAAATAAAGTAAGGGATCGTTTTTAAAGATAAAAAAGGTGTGTACTTGAGAAATCGTTACACATAAGAAGTATTATCTGCAAAATATGTAATGACAAGAAAAACCTGAAATTATTATCTCCTTGTTAAACAAGGATATATAATGTTATAGTCAATTACATATAAAAATAAGACACGATTTTTGTTTGTATAATTTTGTTTGAAAATTGACTGGTCATTGTTGATATCTATTGCCATTAAGGGGGCCTAAGATACCAGAGGGACAGTCAAACTCAAAGATCGAAAATAAATTTACAACGCCATGACTAACAAATAAAAGGACAAACAGACAAATCAAAGTGCACAAGACACAACATAGAAAACTAAAGACTAAGCAATACAAACCCACCAAAAAAGAGTATGATTTCAGGTGCTCCGGAAGAGTGAGCAGATCTTGATCCACATGTGGCACCAGTATATTGTATATGGTAACCTGTGTAGTAATTTTTTTAGAAAAACTTCCCCTGGAATCAATATGAAAAAAATATCACCTTTTTGTTGTAATTTTAACAAAATAAAATTAAAAAAAAAATCTTAAAGTTGTTAAACCACAAGTTAAATAAAACGGAAAAAAACGAAGGGGACTTTTGAAATTACAGTTTTTAATACGCAATATGTAAATCATTGAAATCGGTTTAATCGTCCCGACATAGAGGAATTGACAGACATACATATAGGAAGACAAACTCATTGGCACTCACACCACATCTTCCTATTTATGATAACAAACGTAAGTTTGGAGCAATTTTCTGATTTGACTGTTGTGAAAGCAGCAAATCGCTCCAGAATCAGAATCCCAGAAGGGATGAATTAATTATATATGGGAGGCTTCCTTTTGTATCACATGCGGAACACATGACTGTATATTATAAATTGATATTATTTTTATTCAATAAACTTAGATTGTACTCTTCATTGAACTCCATGACTACTAACTTTATGATGCCTGTAAAAGAAAACATGCTTTATTATGAAGTACTAAAACAATAAAAGAAAACTAAGTTATAATTCAATCTATGTAGATTTCTATATTTTACTTACTTACTAACTGCTCTTGTACGCAATAGGGCGTGTACGGCAGTAACGAAGATTTTCCACTTTTGTCGGTCGTTGTATATTTTATATCATTAAAAACGGTATTAATAAACAAAACAAAAATGCTAAAACCAATGGACACTGAATTAAAAGATAAAATAATGTGTTTTCCCGTTTACATAAAATTTAGATATTAGAATACTAACTTATGCTACGATTAGGGAAACATTAATTAATAGTAGTATGACATTAGACAAGTCATAATTATATCATTTGTGTACTTGATAGGTCGGTCTTGTATGTTGACAACCGTCTGATCTAAAACTTTATATTCTGCATTGGCTAGTGGTATAAGGGGAGGGTTAAGATCTCACAATAATTTTTCAACCCACCGCATTTTTGAGCCTGTTCCAAGTCAGGAGCTTCTGCCCTTGTTAGTCTTGTATTTTTTCTAAATTTTAGTTCATTTACATGTTTTGTAGTTTAGTGTGTCGCATTACAATTATCATGTTGATAAAGGTTTGAAGTACCTCTTAATTAACAAATTTGGCAGTGTGGCATTACTTGAACCTAACTCAAATATCTGACTCATCTAACATACACATCAGGGAAGGCAGATCCACGACATTTGAAAGGGGTGTTATTTCCGACAATTGAATATATAACGATGATCAGATCGAGTAAAAAAAAAAATATAGTAACGATTTTATAAAACAAATTTATGTAGGCCTATATCGTAAATTTTTTTTATTCGTTTTCCTTTATGGCGATCAAAATGGGGGGCACGAGCTCTACACCCCCTGGATCCACCCTTGCTTATAATGATTTTTGAAATTTTAATTCATTTTTTAAAACAAATCCAGTTAACAAGAGACAATCCAAGTCATGATTCATAATACTTTATAACTCTGTGACTCATTTCAGAAAAAATCTGACAAGAAAAACATTGTCATAGTCACGACCATTTCAGTATACTATTAACTTACGATTATTTTCGTCGGAAGATACCCTTTGGAAAATAAGCCCTAGTTAACATTAAAGTATGAACTTAAGAGATAAGGCTCTCTCAGGCATTCATCGTCCCCTTCCGACGGACTATCATCGTTGGCATTCAATAAAACTTGCTCTGATATTTAAAGTGGTATATGTTCGAGAATTTAAAAGACCAAGTTCAGTGTATCCAGAAGTAGTTATAACACCTTCATGATAAACACGTGCCAGACACGCGGAAACACAGATTATCGTCTCAGGTACCACCGATACGCGTCTCAAATACATGGACGTTCAAGGGACGTTTTCTTCGTAGCGTGCACATCATCTGCGTAAAACTAACGCCAGACATATGTCAACATAAGTTTACCGATTTCAATGATTTACATATTGCGTATTAAATACTGTAATTTCAAAAGTCCCCTTCGTTTTTTTTTTTTTTTTTTCGTTTTTTTAACTTGTGGTTTAACAACTTTAAGATTTTTTTTTAATTTTATTTTTTTTAAATTACAACAAAAAGGTGATATTTTTGTCATATTGATTCCCAGGGAAGTTTTTCTAAATAATTACTACACAGGTTACCATATACAATATACGGGTGCCACATGTGGAGGCAGGCTCTGCTTACCCTTCCGGAGCACCTGAGAACACCCCTAGTTTTTGGTGGGGTTCGTGTTGTTTATTCTTTAGTTTTCTATGTTGTGTCATGTGTACTATTGTTTTTCTGTTTGTCTTTTTCATTTTTAGCCATGGCGTTGTCAGTTTGTTTAGATTTATGAGTTTGACTGTCCCTTTGGTATCTTTCGTCCCTCTTTTATGTGAACCCCCAATAAATGCTTATGTAAGCTTCTCCTTCGTCCTAAACACATTTAAAGCTCACTGTGCATACGATACAGATGGGATTGACAAGTTGACTGCGTCCAAAATAACAAGCGTATTGGCAGTGTTCAGGGCTTTTAATCACGCCGGCATAAGTCGGTTCTATACGCTGATGTGTGACGACGGTATCACTTATGAGTTTTTTGTAGATAAAACGCGCGTCTGACGTACACACATTTCAATCCTGGTAGCAACCGATTAGATTATTGTCTGACATTAAACAATATGCTTCTGTTACAGGCTTTTGAAAACTATTTTATATAAAAGAATGCACCTCCCTCAAGCCTTGCTCTGGTTCCTTTTCGGGTTGTCTTTTAATTTTAGCCCTTTTTCTTTTCTTATTTAATCATCTCTTTATGGTTCATAAATAATAATCACTGGTTGTATTAATACATCTTTTCTGCTTACCCTTCCAGAGCATTTGAGATTATCCTCGGTTGTCTTTTCTTCTTACCCTTCCAGGGCATTTGAGATTATCCTCGGTTGTCTTTTCTGCTTACCCTTCCAGAACATTTGAGATTATCCTCGGTTGTCCTTTCTGCTTACCCTTCCAGAGCATTTTAGATTATCCTCGGTTGTCTTTTCTGCTTACCCTTCCAGAGTATTTGAGATTATCCTCGGTAGTCTTTTCTGCTTATCCTTCCAGAGCATTTGAGATTATCCTCGGTTGTCTTTTCTTCTTACCTTCCAGAGAATTTGAGATTATCCTCGGTTGTCTTTTATTCTTACCCTTCCAGAGCATTTGAGATTATCCTCGGTTGTCTTTTCTGCTTACCCTTCCAGAGCATTTGAGATTATCCTCGGTTGTCTTTTCTGCTTACCCTTCCAGAGCATTTGAGATTATCCTTGGTTGTGGTTTCTGCTTACCCTTCCAGAGCATTTGAGATTATCCTCGGTTGTCTTTTCTGCTTACCCTTCCAGAGCATTTGAGATTATCCTCAGTTGTCTTTTCTGCTTACCCTTCCAGAGCATTTGAGATTATCCTCGGTTGTCTTTTCTGCTTACCTTCCAGGGCATTTGAGATTATCCTCGGTTGTGGTTTTTGCTTACCCTTCCGGAGCATTTGAGATTATCCTCGGTTGTCTTTTCTGCTTACCCTTCCAGAGCATTTGAGATTATCCTCTGTTGTGGTTTCTGTTTACCCTTCCAGAGCATTTGAGATTATCCTCGGTTGTCTTTTTCTGCTTACCCTTCCAGAGCATTTGAGATTATCCTCAGTTGTCTTTTCTGCTTTACCCTTCCAGAGCATTTGAGATTATCCTCGGTTGTCTTTTCTGCTTACCCTTCCAGAGCATTTGAGATTATCCTCGGTTGTCTTTTCTGCTTACCCTTCCAGCGCATTTGAGATTATCCTCGGTTGTTCTTTTCTGCTTACCCTTCCAGAGCATTTGAGATTATCCTCGGTTGTGGTTTCTGCTTACCCTTCCAGAGCATTTGAGATTATCCTCGGTTGTGGTTTCTGTTTACCCTTCCAGAGCATCTGAGATTATCCTCGGTTGTCTTTTCTGCTTACCCTTCCAGAGCATTTGAGATTATCCTCGGTTGTCTTTTCTGCTTACCCTTCCAGAGCCATTTGAGATTATCCTCGGTTGTCTTTCTGCTTACCCTTCCAGAACATTTGAGATTATCCTCGGTTTTTAGAGGAGTTCTAGTTGCTCTGTCGTTTTTTTTCTTTGTTATGTTTTTTGTAATGTTTGCATTTTCGTTGTTTTCGTTTTTGACATGGCATTGTCAGTTTGTTTTCAACTTATGACTTTGAATATCTCTTTGATCACTCTCGCTCTCTTTACAAATATCAAAACGTTTGGCCTCGAGCCAATGACACACTCATTATCGACTTGCTGAAATGAGCATATGCTTCAATATAAAAAGAAGCTGCATTTGACTTTTTGCAAACGAGGTTTTATCGAAAGTTTGTATAAAAGAAAAAAAAGCTAAAATTATGAAGGAAAGAAAACAAAGACAAACTATAACTAGAACAAAATGAAACGACAACAACTTAAACATCCACATACATGAACTTGACGTGTGATTATCTATTCTAAAACATGTAAAACTTTGCAACTCCGAAGTTATTCAGACGGACGATAAAATCATCAAAGTGTTAAATAGTAATTGGCCGTTTCAGAATCTTAAGCATCATGGGTAATTTCATTGTTCGTACCCCAAAATGAAAATAACGTCACTTCATTGGTTAAATTGCCATTGTTCCTGACATTTTTAACCAATCAGGACGTTTTGGTGTACACTTTTGAAAATATTACCCAGGCTGCATTAGATTCTGAACGGCGAATTGCAATGATGTAATAAAAACCAGACCAGCCTTTCTTCTTTGATATACAATGTACACAATGCTTATCATCTAGTAGTTAACGATATCATGTCAGGACCACATGGTCAGGGATATTACAATCTGTCTTCCATCTTGTGAACTCAATATCGAAACCGAAAATCACATACGATGATCTCATCCATTCTGTGTGTACGAACTGTAAAGGTTGGTTTCGGAGTCACGTATTAACAAATAAATGTAGACCTAAGAAATATTAAAAATCTTAGATCATAGTTTTATATTTGTTTAATTTAAACTTACAATTGGAAATTCGCAAATATATGCCTCGGATTCTTCACCACATGTATCAGAATCCCATGAAAAAAAAGCTGTCCCCGTTTTCATAAAATTTGAATTCTAATTCGAAACAGCCATTTGAGGTTTCAAGGCCGTTGACTCCATCTTCTGGAAAAAAAACCCAGATCAGAATAAATTATCGAAAAAATCCTTTCTTTACAAGTCACAATGGGGATCAACGTATACATTGAAAATGGAAATGGGGAATATGTCAAAAAGACATCAACCCGACCAAAGAGCAGTTAACAGCCGAATGCCACCAATTGGTTTTAAAACGAGAAGTTCCGCACCTGGAGGCGTGCTTCATTTGGCCATGAAACAAAAATATATACGAGCTAAGTTATAATGGATTATAAAGTATTTTAATCAGGGATAGTGCAAATTAGTATTTAGTTATAATAAAGTGAAGGGGAAGACCCATATGTCAAGAGTACTAGAGAAGATAAGTGAGAGGAAGGTTAACAATTTCCGGCGCAGAGTTCATATTTGTTCCATACATGCTCCGCAATAGTGCACTTAATATGCCATACATTGTCTTTTTTGACTCATTGACCGACAAGAGTTCGGTGTTTTCTACAAAGTTCGATGCCCAAATACATCACCTACCAGGGACTGCCGAAAATGTTTAAGCGGAAGGTTTGAGTAATGTGGCAATTATGGAGGAATATGAAATTTATCTGCTTCAACTAGGATTCTCGCCAAATATGAAGGTAAACACAAAACATATTGAGTGTAGTATATCTAAGTATTGAACGG
This sequence comes from Mytilus edulis, assembly GCF_963676685.1. NCBI lineage: Eukaryota > Metazoa > Mollusca > Bivalvia > Mytilida > Mytilidae > Mytilus > Mytilus edulis. Next base: position 29,025 of record NW_027269092.1, read on the forward strand.
AACGGATATGATCTCTGCACCGGAGAGAAGAAGGTTAAGTGTTAAAAAATGTATAGCTCCACCCCATTATTCACCACATTCTTTATGCGCATGTTCAAAGTCTGGAACCTATAAAAAGAGGGTTATTGTTGTTTGCTGTTCATTATTTTTGTTTTCCTTTATTTTTTTTTCAACATACATAAAGGGATTTTTTTTTCTTTTTGACATGTTTCACATTTTCAATGCCACTGTTTTGTATAGCGTAGTATACGGTACGAGTTTTATTATTGAAGGACATAAGTTGACAAGTAATTGATGTCATGCTCGTCCTGCAGTTTATAATTGGCAATCACTGTCTTTTTATATTGAGATTGAAGCAAAAAATGATAGATGTGTATTAACAATGGATTATTTTTTCATTTTGTTCGTTTACATATTCCATTTAGGGATAAACATCCAGAGCAGCAAAAAAGGGTATATATATATGCTTCCTCCACCAAAAAAAAACCTTACCTCCACGAAATAGCCGAAAGGCAGTGCTTAAAAAGTGGCGTTAAACATCAAAAATCAAATTAAATGTATAGCTTACTATACGATACGAGTTGTGCTCATTATTGAAGGAAGTTGACCAGTAGTTGATTGTATGCTCGTCCTTTGGTCACTGATCCAGAGGAGTCTAATTGGCAATCACTCTATCCTTATATTGAAACTAATTAAGAAAGGAATATGTGTAGTAAGTTGTCAAAGTGAGGTTATTTTTATGGAATACTTGTACATTATCTTTATTTAAATGGTAAACTATATATACTTATTCCAAATGGAAGGTTGTCCCAATCAAATGAGTCATTTGTTACTGCATAAACGTATGTATTATTATCAGCTAGATTGTTTGCACCGGTATATACGTCAAAGTCGTCTTCAACTATAAGAGCAAATAAAATTGGCAACATTTAATCATTAATTTTATAGAAAAAAAACTGCATATGCATAACGAAATCAGATTTGAAGCAAATATTTTGCATTCATTTTGAATCTCTAACTCTTTTACAAAATGTATTGCAGTATATTTGTTTATAAAAAATGCCGGCACTGAAACAGAACTTGAATATTGAGACCATATATTTGTGCCCATTTCTGATCAATATCTTGAATAAGACTCATATAAAAACTATATTCAATTAAAATTGAATATTACACATTGTCTATGGTTATCAAAAAGTACCAGGCTTATAATTTAATACGCCTGACGCACCGTTAAGTTTCATGGTCTATATTAGATGGAAAATACAACTAATTAAAAAATAGCATCTAAACCACATGATTTTCATTCCTTTTTTTTGTTTTTATGTTTGGTTTGGCTGTTGTTTCTATTTAAGTTTTCGAATATTTCTGTCATATTAACCTACATTGATTTAATAAGTTTTGGTTCATGTTGAAATGACGAATATTATTAACCAATAAAACTACGCAAATCGAAAATCATGGTGTTATTGTGATACTCTATAATTGTCAGTTCAACATTGAAAGAATGGTAAGCCATGTTATCACTGGATTAGAAAATGTTTTTGTAATCAATTAATTATCTGCCTGAAGATAACATGTTTAGTCAATTAATTTTTCTGTTATTTGTTATGCCTTTGGTCATCTTTTTTTTTTATTTTGAGGATCCTACATGTATAACATTCTTATTTAACAAACAAAAAACGCTCGTGAAATAAATATTTATAAAGATTTACTTATGTTGAATTTGACTCTAACTGCTTCGGCCTCTTCTGGTGTTTCTGGAATCCACAGTAGGCACCAGGTGTATTAAAGGCATCTCGCCTGCAAATATGAGATCGGCACATTTACAACTAAAAGGGTACAAATATTTCCTTTCAGGGATACTTAACTGTTCAAAAACCCTCTCAAATTAGTGTTATTATAAAAAGTAAAATCACAAACATACTGAACTCCGATGAAAATTCAATGCGGAAAGTCCCTAATCAAATGGCAAAATCAAACAATAGAACACATCCAACGAATGGACAACAACTGTCATATTCCTGACTTGGTACAGGCATTTGAATTAAGGTAACAATAGTTTGTTGATGTTTAAACATCATAAATATATTAAAAAAGAGACATACTAAGGTATAAAGCACAAACTGGTGAATTGTACGAACTCCAAATATGAAAAAGGCATCAGTGTATCACCGTGTATTGAATACTAGTACCGCATTCTGTATTACTCAAAAACGACAAATAGACCAACACGATAAATTACACGCAAAAAAAAACCTGAAGGAAAGTTTATCAAAGCAACAGGTGTAATATGGATAATTTGACAAACTTACAAGTGCAACATGCCAGCTTGTAAAATTCAGCGTAGTATTCCCTCCGAAAAGGTAACAATTTTGGCTTACAGTTTGATCAAAGAGTTTCGTATATCCATCGGGGACATGTCGTTGGAAGAGATTTACAGGGAGCTGTAAACATAATTAAAGAATCATTTATTTCA